>NC_045551.1:58802521-58985021 GCF_009769535.1 Thamnophis elegans | reverse complement strand
AGATGTTGGATAACCATTTGTCTGAAGTGGTGTAGGGTTTCCTGTCTAAGCAGGGGGTTGGACTAGAAGTCCTTCAAGGTCCCTTCCAAATCTGTTATTCTTTAATGTCCAGAAAGGTGCATTCTGCCTCACTAACCTGTTAGGATGTCTTGAGATGAACTCTGGGCTATTAGATGAAGGTGTCCAGATCAAAACTGTATGCCTGGATACTTAAAAAAAAATAGACCAAGTTCCTCATCAAAAACTCATGAATAAAAGAATCTCTATAGGACAAGGTTATACGTTACTGAAGTAGAACAGCTATATTTCAGGGTGAACAAGAGAATAAAGAAGGAAGTAGAAGGGTTTTTTTGGTATAAAATAATCAGAGGGAAACAAGGCCCAATTTTCACAAACACCTCTGCTCATTTCAAGGTCATTTCCCAAGCGTGTTAGATTTGCTCTCAAAGTAGCAAAGCTCTTTCTCTTTAATAAACAGGATGGTTCTCTGATAAGCTGAACAGGATATGCGTAGCATATTGTTACTAGAAAATCTATATTAAGCTCTTCAACACTCAAAGGCATGGTTGACTACCACCAAGATTGAGGGATACTCTTCTTCAAAGGTGCTTTTTTTTTAAAGAGGCAACTGGACTTTCTGGTTTTTCTTTGAAGACTTTGCTGATTGAACTGCTAGTTGAAGTAAAAGGATACAAATAACCAGCCGCCTGCAAGAAGCATAAATCCTTCCATTCCCCACTATCCAGTCAGAGCTGAAGAAGGTTCTTGGATGAGAAGCAAAAGTCTTCTCATCCCAGAAAGTTGCTTCTTAGGGGGGGAAAAGCACCTTTGGGACAACCATGACCTGGATCTCCATAGATTCTCTTGTCCAAAGTTACTTTGTAAAGATAGACGCCCCATGTCTCAGCCTCTAAAAGCAAAATGAAGTATGAAGCATCCCACTGAGGGAATTCAGTATATCATCCCCTCACGTCACAAAAGAGCCATCTGTTGCCTCCTTGGTTTGTAGAGAAGTTAGGATAAGATTGCAGAAGATGTAGTTGCAACATGATTGTTTCATTAAGTAGTTAAGTATTTAATAAATTTATAGGTCGCCCAATCCCGAAGGACTCCGGGCGGCTAAATTGTTTCCACTTCTATCCTCAAAACGGTGCTAAACAGCACTGCGCACCAAGACAACTAGACACAAGAACAGTTTTTTCCCTGAATGCCATCACTCTGCTAAACAAATAATTCCCTCAACACTGTCAAACCATTCACTAAGGCTGCACTACTATTATTATTAGTCTTTTCATCGTTCCTATCACCCATCTCCTCCCACTTATGATTGCAGGACTGCAACTTTGTTGCTTGTATCCCTACAATTTATTTTGATATTAATTGTGTCCTGATTGCTTATTTGCACCCTATGACTATCATTAAGTGTTGAACCTTATGATTCTTGATGAATGAATCTTGTTTTTTTATGTACACTGAGAGCATATGCATCAAAGAGAAATTCCTTGTGTGTCCAATCACCAGTAAAGAATTCTATTCTATTCTATTTTCTATTCTATTCTATATCCCTATTTTATTCTATTCTATTCTATTCTCTCTTCTATTCTATTCTATATCCCTATTCTATTCTATTCTATTTTCTCTTCTCTTCTCTTCTCTTCTCTTCTCTTCTCTTCCATTCCATTCCATTCCATTCTATTCTATTCTATTCTATGAGTGAAGCCCACAGAGATCAGCTAGAAATGCTCCTCAGGAATCTTTGTGGATACCTGCTAATTTGTGACATCTTGGAAGGCAAGAAGAGCTGAAATTCTACTTCTGCATTCAGGAACATTGCACTCCTTCAGATAATTAAATAATCCTTCAGTAAGTCCCAAAAAGTGCTTTTTCAAAAGGTGACTGGACTTCATTATTGTTGTTATTGTTGTTGTTTTTCTTGAAGATGTTTCACATTCAAGAAGCTTCTTCAGCTCTTTGCCTTTTGAAAAAGCACTTTTGGGACAGCCATGACCTGGATGACTGAGACTCTCCATAGACATAATTCAGCAAGATTGTATTTTATTGATTTGTCCTGTCTCCTCCTTGAATTCTCTTCACATCCTCCTTCATTTATCACCTTAGATGATATTAGAAGATATCAGCTATGAACAGTCTCCTCCTACTGCTCTGAAATCAATGTAATTGATCATCCATCTTCAGTGCATGGTTGAGTTGAGTATCAGTTGTTAGAGCTTGGAATCCTGTTTTGTGTGACTCTTATGACTCTTATTGATTGAAGTCTGAGGGGAAAAAAATTGCAGACTTCTCTACAGGTTCATCTCTGATTTGGCAGCTCTTCAAACATCTTTAACTGTTTTTGTACCTGCTATAGTTTCAATCCAACCATGATGATACAGATATACACCATGATACTTGTGGATTTTATTTTATTTTTTGATAGTTTTTCTTTACATGCCTCCTTCCCTGTCTTCCCATGACAGTTTTCCCCATTCCTCAAAACAAATAAACAAAAATTATAACACCTTGTACAGATTGCGAATAAATGTAGGGGAGTGAGCATTTCCAAAGTTTACATTTTTAAAAGTCTTTCCTTCCTCCCTCCTTTCCTCCGTCCCTCCGTCTCTCCCTCCCTCCTTTCTTTCTTTCTTTCTTTCTTTCTTTTAATTTTTATTTTAAACACATAAAAACATCAACAAAAAGAAACACATGACTTAAAACAACATTGGAACATCTTACAGCAGTTCCGTATCGGTTTCTTTACAATTAGTGTTTTCCCTTCTATACATTTCTATCTCGCATTCATGGTCCCCTTATTTGTTATCTATTTTTATGTACAATTCTACATTTATTTATACTTAGGTATTTATAACAAAATATTGTCTACCTATATTGTGCTTTATATTCTTACTATCATTTATTCTCTTACATACAATTATAGGTATACATTCACATAGTTATTCTTTTTCTTTGCCATTCTTATACTTTTGTTATTCCATTTAAAAGGTTATAATATACAGTTTGAGTTGCTTTGTTTACCATCCCTAGCACCTGTTGTAACACCACCTTATTTTCCCTTTCTTTCCTCCCTCCCTTCCTTCTCTACTTCCTTCCTTCCTCCTCTCCTTCCCCTTCCTTCTTCCCTTACCCCTACTCCTACCCTCTCTCTTCCCCTTCCTGTTCTCTCTCCTTCTCTTTCTCTCCCTTCCACCCTCCTCTCCTTCTCTTTCTCGCCCTTCTCCTTCTCTCTTTCTTTCTTTCTTTCCTTCCTTCCTTCCCTCCCTCCCTCCTTGTTTCCTACTTCTAAGCTATATTATGCCTATTTTTGGTTTTACCTCACAGCTTTCATGGCTTTTTTATTTTTAAACAGTGAGAATTATTTATTTAATTCTTAATCAGCCATCTCAATGGTGTCATACAAAGATAAAATAACTATTGTAAACAAGAAAATATAACCAACCAGAAGGAAAACTAATACCTCTCTGAATTCCTGGAGACCTAACCCTAACCTGAAGTGGATTTTCCGTGAATGGGATTTTCCCATGTATTTTGCCAGCAGATGTAGATAAAGCAGGCATGAAAAGTATGCACCCTCCTTATAACACCAATGGACTCTGAATCCATTCACAATGTCATTGGTGAAGTAACAATAGAAGCAGCTGGGACAGAGAATGTTATGTCTAGACCTCTTTAAAAGCTCAGATGTCTCCACCTTTTCTGAAGGGCAACAAATGCAGGTTACTTTCAAGGGAAATGCAATTCCAAAGGACAGGGGTAATTGTGGAGACGGTCCAAAGAACGGCATGGCTTCAGTGGTAAGCTTTAATGTAAAAAAGATGTGGAGACTCTAGAAAGAGTCCAGAGAAGAGCAACAAAGAGGATTAGGGGACTGGAGGCAAAAACATATGAAGAACGGTTATAGGAACTGGGTATTTCTAGTTGAATGAAAAGAAGGACTAGGGGAGACATGATAGCAGTGTTCTAATACCTCAGGGGTTGCCCCAAAGAAGAAGGAGTCAAACTATTCTCCAAAGCACCTGAGGGTAGGACAAGTAGCAATGGGTGGAAACTAATCAAGGAGAGAAGCAACTTAGAATTGAGGAGAAATTTCCTGACAATTAGAACAATTAATCAGTGGAACAACTTGCCTCCAGAAGTTGTAAACAGTGGAAATTTTTAAGATGTTGGATAGCCATTTGTGTGTAGTGGTGTAGGGTTTCCTGCCTAAGCAGGGGTTGGACTAGAAGACCTCCAAGGTGCCTTCCAACTTTTTTATTGTATTGTATTATTTGTATTGTATCTACCACATTCGATGCTGCATTAGGACCATGATACCATAGTGTTTTGAGACTGAAGGATGCCAATGTATTGTATTGTATTGTATTGTATGTATTGTATTGTATTGTATTGTATTGTATTGTATTGTATGTATTGTATTGTATGGTATGGTATGGTATGGTATGGTATGGTATGGTATGTATTGTATGTATTGTATTGTATGTATTGTATTGTATTGTATTGTATTGTATGTATTGTATTGTATTGTATGTATTGTATTGTATGTATTGTATTGTATTGTACTGTATGTATTGTATTGTATTGTACTCTACTCTACTCTACTCTACTCTACTCTACTCTACTCTACTCTACTCTACTCTACTCTACTCTACTCTACTCTTTAAAGCAGGGGTAATTAACCTTGGAAACATTAAGACCTATGGACTCCCAGAATTGGCTGACTGGGGAATTCTGGAATTAGACTCCATGAGTCTTAAAATTGCCAAGGTTGCCCTTTAGCACGCCAATCCTATCACAATTTTCCAAGCAGGCCGAGAGATTCAAGACATTTGTGTAGTCATAAACACAAAACTGCAGTATCAGTTTTTGTCTGTCCGAAGTGAAAGGTGTTCCAAGGACAAGCCATCACTCTGTTTCTTTATATGCGAATTCTAAGCTGAATATAGTGTCAAAGGTAATAAATGAAATATAAGTAGTAGAATGCAGAAGAGCCATAATAACAACAATACCACTATTGATCAACCTACTGGTAAGCTCTGTTTTGAAAAAGGATGAATAATAGAATGGGAGGCATGCATTTATGGATGCCGTGGGAACAAGAGGCCGAATCTGAAGCAAATTCTGTGCCACATATCATGTCAGATGAGAACTTTGTAGCTTTGCCCAGGTTTTTTTTTTTGTTTGTTTACAGAATTTTCCTTTTATGACACTTGGAATCAATCATGCCATGTTTTCCCAGTCCATGTGTATTCATTGCATCATTTGTCATCTATCTCATGTCCTAGACGGATCGCCTCCGGCAAGGTAAAATGTTAACATCTGGGAGACAGAACAACAGATCAAATTGGGGAAATACTGGGTTATATCCCAATAAAAAATAGAATTTTTATTTATTTATTTTTAAATGTATCATAGAAAGTCAGCACCCGCCCTCCTGAAAGAATGAAATATTTTGAGGATTATTTAAGAAAAAAATAAGGCAGAATATTATATTTCCCAAAGGGAGAAATGGAGAAACATGTTCTTGGAGGCAGAAAGCAGCCCCCATCTTTTCTTAATAGCCTGCAGCAGATGTCAGCACTTTAGGATATAAAGAGCTTATTGAAAGAAGACAAGCATCTAGGTAGCTCTATTCATAACCAAATAGCCATCACTCAAGATTCAACATGGGGAAAAGCCATTAAGCTACAATATGAATTGCCCAACACCAGTGATGAATTCCAATTTTTTTCCCTACCAGTTCTGTGGGCATGGCTTGGTGATCATGTGATTGGGTGGGCATGGCTTGGTGGTCATATGACCGGGTGGGTGTGGCTTGGTTGTCATATGACCGGGTTGGCACAACTGACTCACACACAATGTAAAAACAGCTGGACTTCACACACAATGTCCCCTGCAACAAGCAGGAACCTCACAAGAGTCACAGAGAGCTCAAAAACAAACTACCACACTTTACATGAAAACAACACAAAAGCTACACAAAGACTCACAAACAATGCAAAGGCAGCTGGACTTCACAAAAAATGGCCCCTGCAACAAGCAGAAACTTCAAAGACAATCAGGCACAGCGGATTGTCCCACAGCTGATTTTGGGGAACTTTTTTTATTTTTAAAGCATTTTTGCTTTAAAAATAACGTTTGGGTGAACGGTAGCATGTTTTGCTACCAGTTCTGGCGAACCAGGCTGAACTGGTAGCATTTCATCCCTGCCCAACACCCTTTCAGAATACAAACCACTTCATTGCAACACCTTAAGAAACTTCAACCAAACATAGCTCAGACAAACACCTAGGATTTGTACTTTGCCAATAGAGTCAGCTATGACCTCAACATAACCCCTACATGGCCCCATGAGAGTCTGACAACAGCCAATAGGGATACATGTTCTTGCACAGGAACAGGAAGCTCAAGTGGAAAGCCCAAGAGAAGATATAAAACCCCCTTACTCTCAACTCCATTTGGTCAGATCACACAGAATCATCTATTGATTCTGGTGCTTCACCATTAAACCATCTTTCCAATCCCCCTCCATGTTTCCCGTGTCTTTATCCCAGTTTGGAACTGAACCAGATGGATATTTCTTTCCACAGCATGATATAGATATAGGTTCCTGACAATCTCTACAAAATTAGTAGGATATCCTTAAAGGACTCCCCATTTCCCCAACTTGGTAGATTTTACTAAAACAAAACCCTGCACCAGTTCATGCTCAATTCCTTCATCTGCTTATCAGTCTGCTCATGATAGCGATTCTTGTGATCTCGGGACAAAAACACAGCCCAAATACAAAGTGGAAAGAAACCCTGCCCACCAAGGATCACTCTCTCTCTCTCCCTCCCTCCCTCCAAGGTGGCACAGTGGTTAAATGCAGCACTGCAGGCTACTTCAGCTGACTGCAGTTCAGCAGTTCGGCTGTTCAAATCCCACCAGGTTCAAGGTTGACTCAGCCTTCCATCCTTCCGAGGTGGGTAAAATGAGGACCCGGATTGTTGTTGGGGGCAATATGCTTACTCTGTAAACCGCTTAGAGAGGGCTGAAAGCCCTATGAAGCGGTATATAAGTCTAAATATTGCTATTGCTATTGCTCCCTCCCGCCCTCCCTCTCTCTCTCTCTCTCATTAATAAGTGAAAGATGGATATTTGCAAACAAGTCTGTTGATGCTGGCATTTAGGATTCGTCTATAATTTATCAACGTCAGTGTTGATTTATTACAAGGATCATTTCAGGATAACAATAGTCCCGAGGAGTCTGAAAATCAATGTCTGCAAATATTTTTTCTGATAGGGAAGTTGTGATCATGTTTCTGGGACCAGGGCTAACATATCTGGGCTGCAAGAACCCCAGTGACCAACCGAAGCTATCAGAAAATGACTGGTTTCCACATTTTTGCGGACTAAATATAGTGTATCTACTTTGTGGTGTTACCTTTAGATCCGTGATGGCAAACCTATGGAATTCATGCCACCTGTGAGCCCTTTCTACGTGCACATGAGCCATCACCCCAGCTCAGCTCCACCGTACATGTGTTCGCACTTCCCGCCAGACAGCTGGTTTTTGTGTCTCTGCCACTCATTCACGGGAGGGCGGGGCACAGGCAGGAGACATGTACGCATTCGGGGTGGAGAGTCGGGTGCGCATGCATGGAGGTAGAGGAGCAATGGGGATGAGGTGCACCCCTCTGCGGCCCATTTTTGGTCCCAGGAGGCTACAGGGAGGCTTAAAACGGGATGTGGGGGGGGGTCATACAGGGGTGTGTGTGTGTCACACATGCATTGCATTTTGGGTGTGGATGTGCCTATGCATCTTCCTTTGGCACGCAAAGACAAAAAGGATAGCCATCACTGCTTTAGATGTTTGCTTGAGGTGTATGGGGTGTTCAGGGAGGGGTAGCACCTCTGGTGTAGGGGCATGTTGTGTCCTTTTAGGGCAGTTCATTTTAGGGCAGTTTTTGAGGCAGCTCATCCACCTTTGGTGCCCACCTGTCACTTAGCTCTCACCTATAACTCCTACTAGCTGTATCATACATGGCAGTCCCACCCTGGGGAACAGTTTTGACAGGCTGGCCAAGGCAGGTTGAGAGTAGCCGTTGGGTCATTAACCTTCAGTGAGATAGGGACTTATATCCTATCTCGAGCATGTGAAGTCAGATTCTGGCGGATTGAGTGGATGAAACCTACTAGAATAGAAAACAGTCATGAAGGCAGTCTCTGCAAGCGATGTGGTACATTAAGAACATGGCAAGACACAAAAGACGCCCTGGTCAACCACTGCCCTCAGCCCATCTCCAACTGTCTCGACTCTTGTCCTGCTAACGGAGCAAGATGGAATCTGGGAAGAGAGAGTGAGGCTGACTCTGCGTACCTCTCCCTCACTTTAATCCAATTCACACACAATTCTTGACATCCCCTCAATTAGATGCCAAGGTCCTCTTCAAACAGGATGGATGAACATCAGATGTTTGCTTATCCTTCTGAATAATTAGAGCCAAGGTGGCGCAGTGGTTAAATGCAGCACTGCAGGCTACTGCTAGATCAGCAGGTCAGCGGTTCAAATCTCACCGGCTCAGGGTTGACTCAGCCTTCCATCCTTCCGAGGTGGGTAAAATGAGGACCCAGATTGTTGGGGGCAATATGCTGACTCTCTGTAAACCGCTTAGAGAGGCCTGAAAGGCCTATGAAGCGGTATATAAGTCCACTGCTATTGCTATTGCTATTGCTATAATTGGATGGAATTAAACTTTTCTAATACACACTTTTTTCCAATTGTATTCCTCTGACCTCCAGATTTTGTGCATAGAAAATCAACATATAATAAAGCAATCGTGAGAAAATGTATCATAGATTGGATGCAAACTGGCTAACCATTCTACTGTAAAAACATACAGTAGGCATCACAAGGGAATTCCAATTTTAATAACTTCAAAATCTCTCATAAACAATTTCCTCCCCCCCTCCCTTCCTTTATGGTAAGATACTATTGCTATCAAGCGTGAGAGCTGCACAAACATTTTTTTATAGTTGGACAATTCCAAAAGAACATGATTGCTTCTTGGAGACTTAGGAGACTGAAAAAAAAGGATGAAGAGTAGAAATGAAAACACACACAAACACACACACACACTCCTTTTCATCCTGCCAGTTGCACACTAGTTCTGTATATCTGAACCAGGAACAACTTTTTCCCAAATAAATATGTATTATTTTACAGTGATGGTTTTGGCATGTAACTGTCCAAAGGAAGACATTCAAGTTATTCTGACAATTGCTAATTGGATGAAGGGCGTTGATTGACAATGGCAAGGAGAGGTAACTTCAAGGAGACACTGGCAGTATATTTGGAAAATGAGGTTGAGTCTACATTAATCACCACTGAATTATGCACCAAGCAGTGAACTGATTTTTCTTTTCTTTTTTCCCCTAGTACCTAATTTGGAGGTAGATTCTTCTTCAGTATAATAAGCAATGAATACCCTATGGACTATTTCATGAGTAAAGAATGGAAGGAAAAAACAAGAGAGAGAAGAAAATGCCACTTTTTAACATTTGGAGATTCGGAGATTCTACCTATCTATCTATCTATCTATCTATCTATCTATCTATCTATCTATCTATCTATCTATCTATCTATCTATCTATCTATCTATCTATCTATCTATCTATCTATCTATCTATCTACCTACCTACCTACCTACCTACCTACCTACCTACCTACCTACTTACCTATCTATCTATCTATCTATCTATCTATCTATCTATCTATCTATCTATCTATCTATCTATCTATCTATCTCAGGTCGACTCAGCCTTCCACCCTTCCAAGATGGGTAAAATGAGGAACCAAATTGTTGGAGGCAAGAGGCTGACTCTGTAAACCGCTTAGAGAGGCTGTAAAGCACTGTAAAGCGTTATATAAGTTTAAGTGCTATTTCTATTGCTGTCTCTCCCTCCCTCATCTCTCTCTCTCTCCTGTCTGTCTGTCTGTCTGTCTGTCTGTCTATCTATGATCTATATCTATCTATCTATCTATCTATCTATCCATCCATCCATCCATCCATTCATCTATTTCTGATCCCGAGAACACACCTACCATTTACCTCACTAAATTAATTTGGAAAGCAATCGCAAATTATAAAGGGAGAGTAGGAGTGAGTGTCCTTCTCCCTAAAAATTGTGGGTCCATTGGTAAGAAATTCACAATGATAGCAGGTTATCTTTAGATGTTATTGCAGAAAAGAAGAAGAAAAAGACTTGCAATAAATTTTAACTCCGGCATTTTCTGAGTTTCACCGAGATCATGACAGTATCTTGATAGCTTCTTTCTTGAAAAACAAAAACAAAAACTGAAGCAGTTGAAGATTTACACTGTTTCTGACACTCAATATTTTTTTATACATCATATTGAAAAGTTCACACAGGAAGTCCATTTTAACATCTGTGTGGGTGTTTTTCTACTGTAACAGAGCTGCTGTTATGCCACATCATATTTTTTTTAACGATTGTGACCTTTTAACTGCGATCTTCTTTCACCTTTCCACTTGGTTGAAAAGTTATCTAAAACATTCTCTATTTTTCCATTATATTCTTATTTTAGTCCGGTCAGAATTGGTTTTGATTGAAAAAGCTCATTTTGATCCCTGAGTATAATCACAGTTGATTATATTCAGGGATCTTCCCACTTTCTCTCTCTTCTCTTAATTTATTATTCTTGTCTCTCTTTATTAAAATAATTTTTAATTGCCAAGTATTAAATTACGTTTAGTTTTTCTAGTTATTGTATATTTTTATGGGTCCCCCACCCCTTAGCTAAACCTTCATGCTTTTTACAGTCCCATTATATTTGTTTCTGGGTGATGTTCTATTCTTCTTTGACATTTGACCAATCTTTTCACATTCTTCTAATTTGTCTCTTAATGTCTAGTTAAATTCTGGGACAGCTTCGTGCATGTGTGTGTGTGTGTGTGTGTGTGTGTGTGCGCGCGCGCACTATGGTAGCATTTCATTTTCATTTTCCAGCCAACTTCACTATTATCTTCCAACAAGATCAGTATCATTTTTCTTTTGATCTCATTCAATCATTGTTTCCCCACCCAGTACGCAGATAACATATTATATTCTTCTCATTAATGAACAACCAATCAATAATATGGTTTCCTCAATTATGTGGAAAGACTCAGTGAGATGCCTCTAAGCATTTGTTTGCATAATAATGACGATTTTTTTTTCTCCAGCAAAAAAAAGTTAATTTTTTTGCACAGCGAGGTCAAGAGCTTTTCATCTTTCTCATTTAAATTCTTTAACTGTGCAAGCATAGACACGACATTATGCTGCATTAATCTTGGGTTAATATGTATGAGAGTACAACCTAAGAAAGTTTGGATAATGTCATTATGACATTAGAAAGTTGAAGATAAAATATAATGGATGGCTTTGGGTGGGCAGTGAAATTCTGATATGAAGCAATGTTGGAATCAAGAGAAGATCATTAAATGTTAAAAGGACTCAAGCTGAAGCTACTGGAATCACTTTTTATATAATCTCATATTCATTATCCGTATGGGTGTTCAGGACTCTGATTTTCCACATGTTTCTGCAGGCTGAATTATGGACATAAGAATATCAAGAAAGAATCTAGGTTGGAGAAGACTGAATTTACGAATGGCCTAAATATACGTAGTATTTATTTATTTGTTTAGCACATGGTGATGCTACATTAGTCAGGAGCAGAGGTGGTATTCAGTAGGTTTTGAGCACTTCTGCAGAACAGATAGCAGAAATTTTGAGTAGTTCAGAGAAACTAAGGTAAATACCACCTTTGACTGGCCCTGCCTCCATCTATTCTCTGCCTCCCGAGTCCCAGCTCATTGGGAGGGAATGGAGATTTTGCAGTATCCTCCTGCCACACCCACCAAGCCATGCCATGCCCACCAAGCCACGCCCACAGAACCAATAGTAGAAAAAAATGAATCCCACCACTGCTATTAATCTACTTGCATGTAGCATGCTTTCAGATTGCTAGGCGGGCAGAAGCTAAGACAAGTGATAGGAGTTCACTCTGCCACGCAGTGCTAGGACTCAAACCACCAGAGCAAAAACCATCTCAGTGGCCTGGCAGTGGACTGGCGAGTTTTTACTCCCCAAGGCTGCCGCTTCTGAAAGACGCCGACACCGCTGACGCCGCTCAGCGCCGCGGCCCAGCTGGCTTGAGAAACCCGACCCCCCCGTGTCTGCTGCCTGACCACCGCGGCCGCAACCGACGCTGTGCCACTGGCTTGCCGACGCCGGCTCAAGAACGCCGCGGCTTGAGAACGCCGCGGCTCAGCTGTTATAAGACTCTGCGGCCGAGCTGCTAGGGGAGTCCTGATCTTCCCCCGATTATTGCTGGCTGCCGCTTGAGAACGCCGCGGCTCAGCTGTTACAAGACTCTGCGGCCGAGCTGCTAGGGGAGTCCTGATCTTCCCCCAATTATTGCTGGCTGCCGCGACCACTGTTGTCTGTTGGCTCGCTGGCCTGCTGGCTGTGAGATCGCCGCGGCTTAGCGGCTTAGCGGCTTGGAAGACCGTACGGCCCAGCTGCTTTTGGGGGGAGCCTGACTTAACTACGATTACCGCCCCGACTACCATAACCATCATTATGTCGCTGTTGGCCCGATAACTCTCTGGTTTGCTGAGGCCCCTTTGAGAACGCCAGGGCCCAGCTGCTGAATGGGGCACCCCCCCTCCTTCCACCTTGGATGAAGCTTTTTTCAACCTTGGGCTTAGACTACTAAGGGGGCTGGTACGATTGGTACGACTCTTGTTGTGAACTGACTTCTGCATATTGGGCCTTTGACCATCATGATTGGCCTTCCGGCTCTCGCTGCTGCTGCTGATATTTAGACCTACTCTGCCTTCACGCTGTAACCAAAAGAAGAGAACTGGTGAGGGAGGAAACTGCTCGAGGGGACGGAATTGAAGGAGAGTGTGATTGGTGATTAGAACATCTCCCCCCTGTCTTTTTCCATCAGAGACAGATATTCTTTCCCCACCCTAGGACTTAACCTGGAAATAACATCAAGGGGATGGCTGGAATTGAACTTAACCATCAGACTTTCTCCACTATGGTTAGCCCCTTGACTCCCCCTGTTACAGCTGCTGCCCAGATCCACCTTGTCCCCCATCTTCCCCTCCCTTGGACGATATTGGTCTCCTTAGCGGAGCTCCCATTAAGGTGCTACCCTCCTCAGGAGAGGTGGAAGGCACCTTTGGACTATTACGAACTGCGCAACTTTTTCCTATATTTCTTTTAATCGGTATGTTGAGTGCATGGGATTGTTTGAGATGATATGAATGATCTCACTTTTTATTATTATATAGTTGTATTGGTGTTTTTAACTTTTTTAGTGAGGACTGTTTGTGTGAGAGCTTGGGTATGAGTGATTCGGAGGACCTGGCGGGGTATGCGGGGGCCACCGGGGTGGTTGGGGGGGCTATATCCACGGGAGAGGGTCGGAGCATTGCGGTCATAACAGGGAGAGGCAGATATGGCGGGGACTTTAGGGCAGGCCATCATCGGGGAAGGAGGGCTCACTGTGTTATAGAGATCCCTCCTTCCGGCCCTAGGAGTCCCACTCCAAGGTCAGATGGCGCGAGTATTCAGGACCCTGGTCTCAGGCTGCTGTCGCTAAATGCCAGGTCTGTCGTTCATAAGGCCCCCCTCATCCGGGACTTGATAACTGATGAGGGCGCAGACCTGGCATGTATTACTGAGACATGGCTGGGCATGGAGGGAGGAGTCCCCCTCGTTTAGATGTGCCCAGCCGGATTTCAGGTGCTACACCAGCCGAGAGCCCAGGGAAGGGGTGGCGGTGTGGCTATTGTAGTCCGGGAGTCTTTAGTACCTCGTAGGATCCCTGCTCCGGAGCTTGTCGGGTGTGAGTCCCTGCTGGTGAAGCTGGACCTCAAGGGTCAAGTGGGTCTGCTGCTTACGTACCTGCCTCCCAACTGCGTTGCAGCAGCCCTCCCCTCGCTCCTCGAGTCAGTAGCCGAGCTAGCAGTTGAGTTCCCTAGACTTATAGTTCTGGGGGACTTCAACTTGCCTTCGCTCGGTGAACACTCTGATGGAGCGCAGGAGTTCATGGCTTCCATGACAGCCATGGGCTTGACTCAAGTAATCCGAGGCCCAACTCACTCAGCGGGTCACACACTCGACCTCGTATTCCTCTCGGAGCAGTGGAGTTACGATCTTGGTCTGAGGGGTAATGAGATCATACCCCTGTCGTGGTCAGACCACTACCTACTGAGGCTAGACTTCCGGAGGCCAAACCCCCACCGTAGGGAGGAGGAACCGATCAGCTGGTTCCGCCCCAAGCGACTGATGGATCCTGTTAGGTTCCAGACGGAGCTTGGGGTTATTCCTGATACCCTCGCCCACAGTTCGGCGGAGACCCTCGTCGCTGCCTGGCACTCGGCAGCTTCGGAGTCTCTAGACCGGATTGCGCCGCTACGGCCCCTCCAGGTCAGCGGCCCCCGGAGGCCTCCTTGGTTTACTGAGGAGCTCCGGGAGGTAAAGCGCCGGAGGAGACGCCTAGAACACTCGTGGAGGTCCGATAGGTCCGAGTCGAAACGGGCACTTTTAACAGCATGCACCAAGGAGTATATTCGGACTTTAAGAACAGCAAAAAGAACATATATTGCCTCCTTGGTAGCGTCCGCCGAGTCCCGCCCAGCCACCCTGTTTAGGATAACCCGCTCCCTCCTAAATAGGAGGGAGACGGGGGACTCCCTACAGGGTAAGGCTGAGGAGTATGTCCAGTTCTTGGCGGACAAAGTTGCCCGGTTTCGAGCGGACCTGGACTCCACCCCAGTAGATCCAGCCGAGACACAAGGAGAAGACTTGGCAAACCATCTCTGGGTTGAGTTTCAGGAAGTTGCCTCTGGGGATGTGGACAAGGCTATGCGAGCTGTGAGTGCCTCCACCTGCATACTGGACCCGTGTCCCTCCTGGCTGGTTGCCAACAGCAGTGAGGTGACACGAGGCTGGATCCAGGCGGTTGTGACCGCCTCTCTTCGGGAGGGGTACTTTCCCACCGCGCTCAAGACAGCGGTGGTAAGACCCCTCCTGAAGAAACCGTCCTTGGATCCAGCTGTTCTTAATAACTATCGTCCAGTCTCCAACCTCCCCTTTGTAGGGAAGGTTGTTGAGAAGGTGGTGGCTCTCCAGCTTCAGCGTACCTTGGAGGAAGCTAACTATCTTGACCCCTTCCAGTCTGGCTTCAGACCCGGTTACAGCACAGAAACCGCTTTGGTCGCATTGACCGATGATCTCTGGAGAGCTAGGGATGGAGGCCATGCTTCCATCCTAGTTCTCCTGGACCTCTCAGCGGCTTTCGATCCCATCGACCATGGTATCCTTCTGCGACGACTGCGGGAGATAGGGGTGGGAGGCACTGTTTTGCAGTGGTTCTCCTCCTATCTCTCGGACAGGTCGCAGTCGGTGTTGGTGGGGGGGCAGAGATCGTCCCTGAGGCCCCTAACTTATGGGGTGCCGCAGGGGTCGGTCCTATCCCCCCTACTATTTAACATTTACATGAAACCGCTGGGCGAGATCATCCGAAGGCACGGGATAAAATACCACCAATATGCGGACGATACACAGTTGTATCTGTCCGCCCCGTGCCAACTCAATGAAGCGGTGGACGTGATGAACCGGGGTCTAGAAGCCGTTAAAGACTGGATGAGAGCAAACAAGCTGATACTCAACCCAGACAAGACCGAGTGGCTGTTGTGTTTCCCTCCCAAAAATTTGACCAACATACCATCACTCAGGCTGGGGGGACAAAACTTACACCCCTCAGAAAGGGCCCGCAACTTGGGAGTCCTCCTGGACCCACAGCTGACTTTTGACCACCATCTCTCAGCTGTGACCAGGGGGGCATTTGCCCAGGTTCGCCTGGTGCGCCAGTTGCGGCCCTACCTGAATCGGGAGGCCCTCACAACAGTCACTCGAGCCCTTGTGATCTCCAGGCTGGAATACTGTAATGTGCTCTACATGGGGCTGCCCTTGAAGAGCATCCAGAGACTTCAGCTAGTCCAGAATGCGGCCGCGCGAGTGATTGTGGGCGCACCACGGTTCGCCCACATAACACCGATCCTCCGTGAGCTGCACTGGCTACCTGTCGATCTCCGGGTGCACTTCAAGGTTCTACTCACCACCTATAAAGCGCTCCATGGTAGTGGATCTGGCTATTTGAGAGACCGCCTTCTGCCAATTACCTCCCTGCGTCCCATCAGATCGCATAGAGTTGGCCTCCTCCGTATTCCATCCGCCAGTCAGTGCCGACTGGCGACTACTCGGAGGAGAGCCTTCTCTGTTGCGGCTCCGACACTATGGAACAATCTCCCCGTGGAGATTCGTACCCTCACCACCGTCCAGGCCTTCCGCACAGCCCTCAAGAACTGGCTAGCCCGTCAGGCCTGGGGATAAGTTTACTTTTGCCCCTCCCGAATGTTGAGTGAATGTTGAGTTTTACTATTTAATTTACTTTTGTGCACATTTCTTTTTGTATTGTCCTACACTCCCTTTCCTTTTTGACTGTAAGCCGCCCTGAGTCCCCTCAGGGAAAAGGGCGGCCTATAAATGTCTAATAAATACAAATACAAATACAAATCTCCTGAGCCTTTAAGCCAGGGTTGTCAAACTCAATTTCATTGAGGGCTGCATCAGGGCATGGCCAACTGAGTGGGCATGGCCAGCTTGATACCACTCACTGGGCACGGCCAGCTGGGTGTGCATAGCCAGCTTGATGCCACTCCCCAAGCTGCTGGTATGTTTCAACTTCCCATTGGGTAGACCAGGCTGAAGCCACACTGGCCCGATGTTTCCTTTTCACATTGGGTAGATCGGGCTGAAACAACACAAGCCGGCCCCTTACATTTTTCACGATGGTCCCTCGGGCTGCATCTGACCACATTGTGGGCTGGATCTGGCCCATGGGCCTTGGGTTTGACACCCCTGCTTTATGCCATTGAGTCCCCGTACCTCTCTATATCTGTAAAAAAGGAAGAAAAATACATGTCTTCTTTAAAAGATTTTGTCCTACCTTTCTACAATGAGTGGCAAAGTTTGTTGTCTTTGGGAAGCCTGTCTATTAGCATACAGTTGGACATGACTGAATGAACCAAGTATGGACCTGGGATTTAAGAACTTTCAGAACCTCAAAAAGCAACCAAAATTGTAATGACACGATGTTCAAAAGAAGAGAATTTCAGAATTTGTTGGGATCTGTTAGCCCCAAATAATTGCTTAAAGCTGATATTCTTAAAATCCCCCACTATTTCATTTTTTAGATTATTTGCATTTGAACAATCCCACTGGGTTTGTAAAATGACTTGAAGGAATAGAGAGAGTTTTAATAATAAATTAAGAGCTTCATTTCCCTCCCCCGCCAAAAAAAAATATAGTGCAATATTTTATAAAATGTACTGACGCTTCAATATGCCATAAAATACACTTCTCAATGTGTATTAAAATAAGCAATATGTCTCCAGCAATAAATACTAAGGGAATTTCATAAGTGCCAACGTACATGTGCACTTTAAAAAAAATCTAATCTAGCTTAAGAAATAATATTCTATCTCTTTCCTTATATAAACCTCTGCTGAGTAATTCTTTCACTTATCTGATACATGTTTTTACCATCCTGTTTCTAAACATTTGACTCTTTATTTATTTTCTGACCTAGATGTAGGTTTTAATTTTTGTTCTGCATGTCCAGATGTGTCATCACCGTACAATGGATACCTTTAAGGCCTCTGAATTTTGATTACTGTATTTTTTGGACTATAAGACACACCTTTTTCCCTTAAAAAAGAGGCTGAAAATTTGGGTGCATCTTATACACTGAATACAGCATTTTTTGCTTCCTGAAAATCTGCCCCTTCACGAAAATGGCTGTGCACAGCCTTTAGGAGGCTTTCAGGGTGCTCCTGGGGATTGGGAGCACTGCCCATTTTTTGCCCCCCCCAGCCCCCAGAAGCAGCACTCTATAAGCTTCCTAAAGGCTATCCATGCCCACTTTTTGAAAAGAAAATTGGCTGTTTTCGTGAAAAATGAGCCATTTTGGGGAGGTTTGCAGAGGGCCAAAACTTTTTTTAAAATTTTCCTCTTCAAAACCTTGCTGTGTCTTATACTCCAGTGCGTCTTATACTCTGAAAAATACGGTACATGACCATGGGAGTCACACAAAGCAAAGGTCCTAAGAGTGAAAATGATCATAAGTCACTTTTTTCAGTGCTGTTGTAACTTTGAATTGTCACGAAATGACCTGTTGTAAGTACTTGCACTTACTTTAAATTTTTGCCATTTGAAATGCAAAGAAGCATAAGAAAACAGAATCCTTCAGGAGCTTACACTAGAACCATATGAGGATTGCATATTATGTCACTGACTAATCCTTCCCATCCAGAAATGCTCAGTGCTTCTAACATGAATGCGGGGGGGGGGGGGGAATATATTTTCAAAATAAGACCATGGAAATTCTCTTCCACACTGTTCCAAAAAGACTGTTCAAGTTTTATTTGGATTTGGATTTCATTTCACATTTATGCCAGCAGTATCCATTATCATAGTGCTAGTAATTTATTTGTATTGGTGTGGTTTGCATACAGTGAATCAAGAGAACCAGATCTTTACCCTGATCAGACCAGCTTATTTTTATCTTAAGTCTAAGCCACATGCTCTATATTAAACTGAAGGATTGCTGGACTGATAAATTCCGGAAAAATATGTATGTTACTGCTCTAGCAAGGCAGACGTTCCCTGCATTTCTATTAGCACTTCTATCCAAATCAAGATATATTTCCATCCTTGTTGGGGCAGAAATGAATATAATGATACAGATCTCTCTGGTTCCAAACAGGTGGGACAGGTGAAACTCCAATCAAGAATCACCTCCCTCTGCCTTAAGAATAAAATTCTTAATAACTGTTTACAATTTGCATCCAGTTTCCTTATTTTGTACCCATACACACACACACACACACACACACACACACACACAGACATGTTGTTATCATTATCCCTCCTTTATTTATCCTGTATCCTGTATCATAATATAATATTTCCCACCTAATAATCAAAACAAAATTTAATTTAGTTCTTTTTTATTAGCCTTTATATATTACCAAAAAGATTTCTAATCTTCCTTTCATGGGTACCATTCAATATTCATATCCAATTATTCCTTATCATAACAATACATATACATACATTATCATTATCAATTATTTATTTAACTATATCTATTGTCACTAAATTTCACTAAATTTAACTAGTTTTAAGTTATACACTTTCATCTTTCAACCTGTATCTTTCCAGTAGCAAAACAGTCTCATATCTTCTGCCAAATTTGTATGGACTCCTCTTTGCAACTCCTTGCTTATTAAGTCTCTCATGTAATTTCAATGCCCTTCTTCTGTTTCCTTAATCAGCTTATCTTTAATTGTCAGTAGTGTTATCAATAATGTTGCTAATAAAATTTCTCTCTTTAAATCCATAAATTCTTTTGTTTTTTCTTCTTCTGTGTCTTGCCATCTGGGGTAGAGTCCTCCTCTATTTAATTCCTCTTTCAGTGTTCCACTCTTTCCATTTCCAGACACAAACCAATCACTATAGATATCAGCGGATTTAATTTATTTATGGTCATTTTCCTCTTTGGTTTTTAAGACTCTAAGCTCCACTTTTTCCACTTGATAAACATCTCCAACTTCTTCATCATATTTTACTGTTAGATGCTCTAGGTTTTCCAACTTCTTCTCTGTCCTCTCAAACAGTTATTTGGAAAGGAGGATTAGAAAATTTAGTTACTAAATATTATGGATGTTTAGCTAAAATAGGCCATAAGGATTCAGTGTTATTGGAGGATTTTAGAAATAGCAAATGAAATGCCAGTATGTGGTTATGTTTTAAATCCTGGTATATTTTATGATGAAGGACATTTAAACAATTATAGTCAAATGAAAATGGAGGTATGATGATGGCAATATGTATAAATATATCTGAGTTAAAATACTTGAGTTAATATGAATTATGGTTGATGACTGTGGAAGAGATGCACAAAAGTCTTTTGATACACTTTCTACAGTATGTAAAGAAGGAGGATTCTTTGTGTTGTGTTTTTTTGAAAATTTAATTTTTTTTTTAAAAAAAGAATAGAATTCTTTATGGGCCAAGTGTGATAGGACACGCAAGGAATTTGTCTCTGGTATATATGCTCTCAGTGTACATAAGGAGAATAAAATACATTCATCAAGAATAAAAGATACAATACTTAGTGATAGTCAACGTTACTAATAAACTATGAAATCATACTAGGAAACAAATAAAACAATATAAATTGTAAATATACAAGCAACATGGTTATAGTCATAAGTGGGAGGAGATAGATACTAGTAAGAAGGGAAGGATAATAGTAATACAGTCTTAGTAAATTATTTGAAAGTGCTTTGGGAATTAATTGTTAATCAGAATGATGGCATTTGGGGAAAAAACTGTCCTTGTGTCTAGTTGTTCTGGTGTGCAGTGCCCTATAGCTTTGTTTTGAGGACAGAAGTTGAAACAATTCATGTCCAGATTGTGAGGGGGTCTGTTGATATTTTCACACCCCTCTTTTTGACATTTCATTCTCTACATCTGCAGTATTATTCCACTGTGTTTTGCTTCAGTCCTTCCAGAGGAGATAGGGTGAAGTGAATTGTGCTGACACAACCATCTGCAGAAGTAGTGATGCTGGGTTACGAATGGTAGAGAGAACATTTGACAGAACCGAATTCCAGTATTTATTAACCCATCCATCTTCAAACTAATCCAGGATGGAAAACCCCTTCATTAGTCTCTGTACTTCACTGAGAAAGGACTTGGCTATAACCCTTCCATGTTCTGTGCACAGTAATTTGGCAAGGGTATGACATTATCAGAGTACACACTTTGCAAATTGAGTATGAAGGAAAAGGTTTGCGACTGCTTTAATTCCTCCTAGTATTTTCTCTCTTCATGCCTGAGGTGAGCTTAGATTTTGCTATTAAGCAAGATTTTGGCTATTAAGTATCAAGTGGGATGGAATAAAAAAGGATAAATTAGTAAACTCTGGGTAACAGTAAAATTCTAGAGATACCTCCTCAGACACGAGCTCAAAAGAAAAATGTGTCAGGCTTGCAAGTTATCTTTTCTTTCGGACTTTGGGCTTGCCACACATTCTATTATTCATTTTCTATTGTGGGAAAATGGGAGGGAGATTATGCAGAGTTGGGTGATATGTAGCCATAGTAACATTCTTTTAGAAACTCAAGGTCATCCTTTGTCTCTGCACCTGGCTGGAACTGGATGGGAGGAATCTCTCTAAGTGGCAGTGAAAGATTGGGCCATGTGATGGACTTGTGGGTGTTGGAGCAGGATCTCGAACTTTCAGCTGGGTGGGAAAACCTGGAAGCTTTCAGATTCGGGTTTTCTCAGATGTGACAACATGGCTCTCTTAATAAATTGGAGCTTTGAGGAACCTTTTGCCTCAGACTCTGATTTACTTTCGGATGCTATTTGGAACCCTGACAAAATTGAGACAAATTTAAAAGAATGCAAATTAATATAAAGTGTCTCATACAGATATATATTTTTTTAAAAACTACTGAATCCAAATTTGTTTCCATTTAATTTTTTCTTATTTCTGTGAGATATTCCCTAACATATGGAATTGTGTGCATAATTCTTGTAACTCCTTCAAATATGCAGAGTTTATTTTTTAATGCAATGTTTTCCTTAACCCCAAATGTGGTGCTGTTTAGGTGAACACACCACGACAAATAAAAATAGAGGCTTCTAAGAGTTATAATAAGATTCTTTACTTTTTTTCTCATTGATAACTTCAAAACTGCTGGAAATTGTAGGAGTAGTAATCCCAACAAATTATAGGAACAGAATTACATGCCTTAAAACTCCACACCAAAGTACCAACCAATTTGATCAACATCAGTCTGAGGAATATTTACCTCAAGGTCTATAGTTTCTGACTAAAGAGATATTCACATTTGGGCACTGAGAATATTATGCATTTTGCTTTTGTATAATTAACAGATGCTCAAAATATTTGACAATCTCTTGGGATTATGTGACAGTCATTTCATCTGCTTGAAGATGACCATACCGATAGGTGTTCATGCAACATTTATTGCTTAACTTACCTACAAATTTGCTTCTTTTTGAAGTTCAGGTCACTTTGTCATTGGGTCATTTGTGGTTAACCATCCCATGTCAACTTACACTGTGACTATTTCCAAAGCAGCTCATAATAACAGAAATAAAATAAAAATATTTGGAGATATATTGGCAGCATAATAACAACAATAACAATAAGAATTCATCGACTGGGTCTAGTTAATGGACTGGGTTTTTTATTCCTTAATTTCTCTGGACTTTGTCCATTAATTTAAAAAGAAAGCATAATTATAGGGAAATCTAATTATTCATGGGCTGGGTAACCCATTTGTCCATAAATTACAACTTCAAATTCCTGTAGGATGTTCAACCAGGGCATTTCTTTAAAACATACAATTTTGATGTTATTTTACTTTTAAAGTTTTGGGTTCTACTTACTTGCTTGCCATTCTGCTTTGCTCTTTTGATGTTTTATTGTTTGAAAAATCTAGCCTTGTCTATTTCTGAGAAGCTGAACTTGATTATATTGAATTTGAACATACCCAGGAGGTACCTACGAAATGTCTTGCTCAATCTAGTATAATTTTCAGCTTTAAATCTTGACTTGCTTCTAGTTGAAGTTGGCTGAAAATCTCCCCATATATTTTCCTGAAGACCATTCAGTCCCTGGGATATTGATCTTTTCATTTTCATTAATTGATTGATTGATTTTTTTCCCCTTTCTTTCTTTTGCATATGCACATAGGATGAATTCCGGTGAAATTTTCAGGACGGAGTAGCAATAGCAATAGCAATAGCAGTTAGACTTATATACTGCTTCATAGGGCTTTCAGCCCTCTCTAAGCGGTTTACAGAGTCAGCATATTGCCCCCAACAACAATCCGGGTCCTCAGTATTTGAACATTAACTTTCACATTTAATTTTACTTGGTGGCATGTTGGGTGCTTCCTATCCTTGCTTTTAAAAGCCTGGATTAGCACAAGACTCTTGTTATAAAACCCTTCATTCACAGTGAAACAACTATAAATAGCAAACTAAAATAATTCTCCATTATTATGGCATGTTCTTAACAGTAATGCTTCCTAATGATAAATAGTTTGGAATGGTGTGCCCTTCATCTATTGTGAGAACATTAATCTACAAGTGAAAGGATATTGAACATTTATGCCACTGTTCTTTTTTATGAACATATTTTCATTCATCTTAGGCCCCATTTAATACTTCAGACGTCACTTCATATATAGCTGGCAATAACTGAAAAATAAGTATCAAGCCCATTTTTGAAATTTGTTTTATATACGAGATGATGACCAAGGTGAGCCCAAGGGAGAGGTCAAGTGTGTTATGAGTCTTGAATCCATTCATGGCCGCAAGAGATCTAAGCCCAGCCCACATTGAATCCCATTGACTCTTATCTACCAATTTGCTTTGACTGTTAGTAGAGAGTGTTACTGTGCAATAAACCTGTATTCATTTGAACCACCTTGGCTCATAACTGCCTGTGCTTTGACATTTAACTTGCTATGCAACAGAAAGGATTTTGCTATATAACTAGGACATTACAAATCCTGCTTTAAAAACCATCAGAGCTAAGTGTCAATAATAGTTCATTGAAGTAGACTGATGAATAACGAGGCAGGAAGCGCCTGAGGTAAAAAAAACTGCATTTGCGGGCTTGCGAGTAGCCTTGTCGGTTGTTCGCGATTAAAAAGCACTCGAACCGCTCCAGGAACCCGGCCTACGACTCGCCGGTGGTTCTGAAGGGAGCGAAAGGAGGCATGGAGGCCATTGTTCAAGCGCGTGGTATTCGTTCTCGGTTGCGAGAAAAAAAACGTAGTTTCTCTGTTCTCTGTTCTAGGCTGTTTAGTCAGGGCCTGAATATTCCATCCTCGTCGCCAGTGAAGTAGACCGAGGAATAACGAGGCAGGAGGCGCCTGAGGTAAGATAAACAGGTTTATTGCAAACAGAGAATCAACACAACTAGCAGGTAGCGATTCAGCACCTCGCCCTGCTTGACAGCTATTTATACGGAGCTGTCAAGCGGGGTCACCAATAGGCACGCATCTGACAGCCCACCCTTAGCCAGCCACGCCGTAGCCAATCAGGTGCGGCTTGGCTGTTGCTGGCTGTCAGTCGTAAGCGCGAGGGCAAAACATCCATAATTGTCAATAGTGAGTGCAGTTATAGACATTCTTCTTAGTCTTTCCAACTCTTATATTTTTCTCCTCCTCCTCCTCCTCCTCCTCCTCCTCCTCCTCCTCCTCCTCCTCCTCCTCCTCCTGCTCCTCCTCTTCTTCCTCCTCCTCCTCCTGCATAGATTTGAAAAATTGTCAATATCAGTACTCTCCCGCAAGACTAGTTAGTTACATATCATCTTCCATGGACATCCTACTGTATCCCTGATCCCTTACATTTATCTCATCCATTGTCTTCCTGTCTATTCCTCTTTCCCTTGCCAAACTTTTTAATCTAATACCACCATAGCAGATGGCCAAACCATATTCACTTATGCTTGTGGAAAGATGAGGATAATGATATAATTTCATGCCTATTAGCAAACTTTGGCAGGTAGAAAAATGTTTCTTAACCAGATTTTTAAAATGGTTTCAAGTTAATAAAATGTTTCCACATCCAAAAATTAGGGTGGGGGGGGGATCACATTAAAAAGGAAAAATGTAACTCGAGTCCACGTGTTGGTATGATATAGCAAAATCTAATTATTACCAGTGTGTTTAATTTATACTACCTGAAACACTGATTACAATTCTGGAGGCAAATTTCTTTGATGTACTTGATGCTGAATTATATCTCATTTGATTACCCAGCTGTAATTTTTATGTCCCCTCCTATTTCAAATAATTGAATATTTAGAAGACACTCTTGTTTTTGTCAACACGGAAAACCTTTTAATGTGAAGCATCCATTGAAATTAAGATCAGAAGAGCTACAGATAAAACTTTGGGGGACATTTATGTTGGCTTGGTTTATTTTGGCTAGAGAAGTCAGTTCTCCAGATTGAGGTCAAGGTAGGATGAGTTTCATAGATAATACCAGCCAATATATGAGCTGCTTTTATTATGAATGAGTAGTCAGAATGCCCTTTTATTCAGTAGTGGTCACTTGAATATATAAACAAGCCCAAGGTCCAAGCCCTTCATGGTATTGGACCTGGGTACTTGAGAGACTGCCTGCTGCCAATTACCCCCAATAGACCGATTAGATCCCACAGATTAGGCCTCCTCCGAATTCCATCCGCCGGCCAGTGTCGACTGGCGACTACCCGGAGGAGAGCCTTCTCTGTGGCTGCTCTGACCCTCTGGAATGAGATTCGAACCCTCACCACCCTCCAGGCCTTCCGCACAGCCCTTAAAACCTGGCTGTTCCGACAGGCCTGGGGCTAAAGAGCTGTTGCCCCCGTCTCGAATGGTATGACTGTTGTGTGTTTTAAATTATGCATTGTTATGCTTTGTTTTTTAAACTTTTTGTCTGTATCCCCCTTCCCTGGTTTGAGTTGTGAGCTGCCCTGAGTCCCCTTCGGGGGAAAAGGGCGGCATATAAATGCAATAAACTGAAACTGAACTGAACCAGCTCTTCAATCCATTTTCCCATTTAGGATTGCCAAGATATTCACTATATTGTCCTAAATCAGGGGTGTCAAACACAAGGCATGTGGGCCGGATCTGGCCTGCAAGATGTTTAGATCTGGCCCATGCAGATGCCATGGAAATAGTGGTCCGGCCGCAGTGCCTTTGCTAACGAAAAATTTCCAAGCTACATTTTTGCTGGCAGAGGGCTGCAGGAGGCTGCCGCAGCCAAAAACGGAGCTTGCAAGGGCCACGCATGGCCCACTGAGCTCCATTTTTTGCTGGAAGAGGGTTGCAGGAGGTTATCACTGCCGAAAGCAGCATAGCCCATTTTTGCTGACAAAGCATTGAGGCTACAGGTGCCCCCAACACGAGTGATGTCAAGCTGTCCATGACCCTCCCCCCCCCGGCCCCACGAGGTCAAATACAACCTTGATGTAGCCCTCAATAAAATCAAATTTGACTGTTTAGTGCAGTCCCAATTAGTTGCCCCAAAGAAGTCTGAATTGTGCGTTTGCATACAGCTGTGCTTTTAAATTTTTGATGCGGAGGGAGCTGCACTAAACACAGGTCCAAAGCTTGATGAGATGCAGTTTGATGCAAATCCCTACAACCTAGGTTGGTAGAATGCTGTAAAATGTATTGTAGCAAAAGTCTTTGAGCAATTTTTTTAAAAAATTGAGGATTAGGGACTACTGGTGATTATTGTCCAGTGACCTCCATTTCCATTTCAAAAAGCAGTTTTTGATGAATCCTCTCATTAGGGATCATCGTTCTGAAGAACTCCAAGATCATCTTCACGATGGGAATGATTTTGTACTTGGCATTCTGCTAAAAATTGCTACTGAAATTTTGGGTTCATCCAATTTCCCCGCAGCTCCTAAATTCTAAAAGTTTAAAGTTCAACTTTATGTAAATGTCTAACCCAAGAACAGGTCATTCTCCAGATGCCACTTATTCCCTAGTATCCCTCACCATTACCCTGTTTCCCTGAAAGTAAGACCTCCCCAGATAATAACCCCAATCGTGCTTTTGAGCTAATGCGCTAAAATAAGCCCTCCCCGGAAAATATTGCAATACAGCAGCAGCAGCCATGAGGTGACCCTGCTTGCCGCCTCCTGCACCTCAAAAATAATAAGACCTCCCCGAAAATAAGGCCAAGTGCTTATTTCAGGGGATCAAAACAAAATAAGACCCTGTCTTATTTTCGGGGAAACACGGTAATTATGATAGAAGGTGTCATTCAGCAACATCTGGAAACAGCTTTGCTTTCCCACCGCAGTTCCTTAGGAATCAAGTTCAAGTTAACATTTAAAAGTAAGGCGTTTATGTGATATTTAATGGGCCTAACCTTTATACGCTTGAATTAAAACTGAGACAGGGCTTGAGAATTGGAAGAACCAGAATGTGGCTGGCCAATGAAAATAAATTTGGCAAACCTGTCTTAAATATGTTGGGAGAGGAATGAGCAGGCATAAATTTACAATCATTTTTAAATGGCCTTTTCCCAGTTTTGCTTCACCTAAAATTTCTTCAGGTAATTTTCTCAATGAATTAAATGAAGCTAAAGTGTACATTAATAAGCACCCAAGACTGGTTTTGCATACAACTTCCAGAATGTGGCTTATTGACTCGAAACTTCTAGAATAGAATAACAGAGTTGGAAGGGACCTTGGAGGTCTTCTAGTCCAACCCCCTGCTTAGGCAGGAAACACTACACCACTTTAGCCAAATGGTTA
Organism: Thamnophis elegans; assembly: GCF_009769535.1. NCBI lineage: Eukaryota > Metazoa > Chordata > Lepidosauria > Squamata > Natricidae > Thamnophis > Thamnophis elegans. Next base: position 58,957,504 of record NC_045551.1, on the reverse strand, counting down.
TCCAACCACTTCAGTCAAATGGATACCCAACCTCTTCTTAAAAACATCCAGTGTTGGAGCATTCACAACCTCTGGAGGCAAGTTGTTCCACTGGTTAATTGTTCTCACTGGAAGAAAATTTCTTCTTAGTTATAAGTTGCTTCTCTCCTTGATTAGTTTCCACCCATTGCTTCTTGTCCTACCCTCAGGTGCTTTGGAGAATAGTTTGACTCCCTCTTCTCTGTGTCAGCCCCTGAGATATTGGAAGACTGCTATCATGTCTCCCCTAGTCCTTCTTTTCTTTAGACTAGACATACCCAGTTCCTGCAGCCGTTCTTTGTATGTTTTAGCCTCCAGTCCCCTAATCATCTTCATTGCTCTTCTCTGTACTCATTGTAAGGTGTCCACATCTTTTTTTACATCGTGGTGACCAAAACTAGATGCAGTATTCCAAGTGTGGCCTTACCAAGGCATTATAAAGTGGTATTAACACTTCACGTGATCTTGATTCTATCCCTTTGTTTATGCAGCCTACAACTGTGTTGGCTTTTTTGGCAACTGCTGCACATTTCCAGCTCATATTTAAATGGTTGTCCACTAGGATTCCAAGATCCCTCTCACAGTTATGCCTATTGAGCAAGGTACCACCTATACTGTACCTGTGCATTTACTACTTGTGATCTGATGGAGGAACAGAGTAGTAAGAAGACCATTCCAACGGGCTCAGGTGGCACCTTGTATGGATCCTGGCTTTGTTCATTTCGCTGTGCCTTAACAGGAAGTAGGTTGCTACCGCTCACCTTTATCTGAATCCCAGAATTAAGATTCTACCTCTCTCGTTGTGGTGTAAATGTCGGCTGCCAGAAAGCATATGCTTACAATGTGCAAGTCTCTGCTCAGGATGGCACTGCATATACAATCCACGGATCATGAAGTAAACGGCTGCCAGAGTCATTCATATCACCCCCTTTCTCTCTGCCATAAGGCATGCATAATTGCATTTGGGTTTCTTGTATAATCCCAGTGGAATTGACAGGGCTGCGGAATACTATGCTGTCGGGGTGAGGCGTATAAATCAAACGGGTAAGGAATGCGTAAAGATTTTGCACGAGTACCAGGGGGATGTTAAAAGGCGATTACACGAGAATGCGCAGAACCAGGATTGCAATATTTGATGGCCTCCTGAGAATCAGAAAATGAACCTTGCATTGTTACTCATTTGACATATGCACTTCTGTGTGTGTGTGTGTGTGTATGTGTGTGTGTGTGTGTGTTTGTGTGTTTGTGTTTATGTGTGTGCGTGTTTTGGGTAAAGAGGACACCATCTCCTCCATGAAGCCTTTGGAGAATCAGTTCTGTGCCTGAACATTTTTACAGCTGTACAGCTAACGTGCATTTGTGCAGGCTTGCCTGTTGAACCACTGAGAGAGACGTTTAAGTGTAGAACGAGCCCTACCACATTATTTATCATAATGTCTCAGAATCTGACCAGGCCAGTTGGTCTCTTTTACTGTCCTCCACATTTTAGAAGGCAGAAAAGGAGTTTCTTTCTACCTGCTATTTTAATGTTTTTTTTCTTCAACTGTTCTTGGCAATGTGCCTGATTTATGTTGTTGTCCATTTTTCTAAGCCCATATTTTCTTGCAAGGTAGAACTAATTTAAGAGAAAGAGAGAGAGATGATTAGATAGGTAGGTAGGTAGGTAGGTAGGTAGGTAGGCATGCATGCATGCATGCAGGCAGGCAGGCAGGCAGGCAGGCAGGCAGACAATCAGAAAGACAGACAATTAGATAGCTAGATAGCTAGATAGCTAGATAGCTAGATAGCTAGATAGCTAGATAGCTAGATAGATAGATAGATAGATAGATAGATAGATAGATAGATAGATAGATAGATAGATAGATAGATAGATAGATGATTAGATAGACAGACAGAGAGAAAGACAGACAGATGGTGATAGATAGATAGATAGATAGATAGATAGATAGATGATTAGATAGATAGACAAAGAGAAAGACAGACAGATGGTGATAGATAGATAGATAGATAGATAGATAGATAGATAGATAGATGATTAGATAGATTGACAAAGAGAAAGACAGACAGATGGTGATAGATAGATAGATAGATAGATAGATAGATAGATAGATAGATAGATAGATAGATAGATAGATAGATAGATGATAGCGAGATAGAGAGAGGGATAGACATGTGTGTGTGAGAGAGAGATGAGAGACTCATAGCATGTAAGTATAATTTCTAGTCCAATCTTTAGAATGTGTTCCTGCTCCTCTCCTGCCTTCACACCCACTTAAAGATTATTCAGCTAGACAGAGGTGTCTTGGCTGCCAAAATATTCATCAACAGAGAATCCAAAACTCACAGCTGTACAACACCATGTGGGTGGCTGTTGGCCAAATGGCTAAGCAGCAATTTCACATAGTTGTGGTAGAAAACAACATGTTTAATTTAACCTACTACAGTTCCTCTAAATATATTCTCCACCGCTCTACCAAATCAGGCAAGCTGCAATCCAGGCTGTCTTTGCCTTTCTGCAAAACAAGCAAACAAATAGAGTGGAAGGGGAGGAAAAGGATACAATAAATTGTGAACGTGTCCATGCTCTGCCTTATTATTTCTGAATTTGCACTTCACAAAAGCCACAGTGCCAAATGGGAGGATGAAATCGTATGAATGCCAACCTCCATTAAGTCTCTTCCTTTCCATGTCTTTCAGAGAGGGTAATTGAATGTTGGAGGGCATGTTTTAAGAACGTGCTGTCCAGGTTAATTTGATTTAAAGGTCTTCTATTTTCCAAAGAGAAAAGAAAGCTTTGGAAAAAGCTTTGCCAGATGAGTTTGTCATGGATCGTCATGGAGAAAACTGGATTACCGAGCCCTCTTTCCATAGGGGTGGTGGGTGAGGAAGAGGCCTGTATCAGAAGTAGAACAACTATGGCAAAATAAAGAAATATAGTATCAATAGTAATAGGTGCCTTGAGTGCTATCCCAAAACCTCTGGAGCGCCACTGAAATGCATTGGCATTGACAAAATCACCATCGGTCAATTGCGGAAGGCAGCTTTATTTGGAAGAGCTTCCATCCTGCTAGGATCCCTTTAATGTTCTAAACAACATCTGGCTATCCCAGGTTCCTGGGGATGACTTGATAGGAGGACAATAATGCAAATCCAGTCTCAACATCTGGCTGACTCTGTCTGTGCATGTGTGTGTGTAAGATAGCCATAATATCAGCTCAGCCAAACTCAAGATGAAATATAGTGCGGGAGTCTCTGCATCTGTCTTGAGGAAATGTCAGCTGTCTAGTCCTTGAGACTCTCCTTGTCAAAAATGTTTCCACAACCAAATCATTAAGTTGTCATGGGAACTAAAAATGAGTTGAACTGATGGCCACTTTTTCTACAGATTTTTCCTCTCCATAAAACAAAGCTCTCTTTTTAGGGAAGGAGGGGGAAGAAACCATATGTTGCTTGACTCTTGGCTTTTTATGAGGCTCCTCAAAAGACTGCTCTTTAAATAAAATGTATAATTCAGCCGCCAGCACGTGTTGTGGCCTGCCACCAGCCAGCAGAGCTGGTGGCAGACTCAGCCAGTGAGGAGGTTGGGGAGGAACATGGGCCAGTCCTGGAGTCTGGGGAAGGCTCAGATGAGGGCTCTGTGTTGGAAGCAGAGAGGGGGCCAGGGCCATCCAAGAGTTATCAGCTGCCTTCAGAGTCGGAGATCAGTGGGGCAGAAGAACAGCTGGAGCTTGTTCCTGATGTGTGCATGGCAGAACTGCCAGGATAAAGGAACAGTTAAGGAACAAGGGCTGACTTAGGAGTCAAGCCACAGGTGGAAGTGGAATGGCCCCTCCCATAGGGAATAAAGAGGAGTGAAAGGGGAATGGAGTTTGCAGGAGACAATTGGTTCAGTTCATTAGGGTGAAGGTCTGTTCCTGACTTCTTGCCAAGTAATTGCTGCTACAGCATGGTGTTTGGAAGATGTCAGCCTGGCAATTCTCCAAGCCTGATAAAGGTCTGTAGTTGTGATATCTCCTGAAATATTGTTTGCCGGGACTTTGCTGGAGAGGAATTCCATTTAACCTAAATAAAAGAGGTTTTATCGGGATGAGGAGTCTGCTTTATGCTCTTGGAAATCCTAGGTCAGAACAGCATGCTTAGAATAAGCATATTTTTGCTAGTTTTGGAAGAACTGCTACAGCCAGTGAGACTTCAAAGTGTCTCTGGCAACCTTAAAAGCAACCTAATAGTCTGGCAATTTGATACGGAAGGCACATCACTCTCTCTGGGTATACTTTCCTGAGCATTTCAGTGTCAGCTGAGGATCTGGCTGTTCTCCTAAAGTATTGGACTTTAGTGGTTTACAGTTTCATCTTTCTGTGTGATTGGGGTTTTTTCAGTTGTTTTATGATTTTTATTGAGTCTATTTCATCCTGAAATCTTGCCCTGTAAGGAGGGTTGTAAACATTTATTACGTAAATGAATAACTGCAGCTTTGGGCATGCGTCTTAGTCAAGTGTTTATGGTTGATCCTTCCCTCATTACTTCATGTTAACGTCCCTTTCATTTTCTTTTTAGATCCTGATTCCTGACTCTTGGACCAGGGTCTCAAGCCGGTGGTACAGACCTGACCTGCGTCCAGAGCAATGGCAAAGAATGGCAGAGCATCTGTTCCCCCGTGGCCTGTTGTGTTTGGGCTTCAGAAGATGCTATAATGATTTCCATTTTTCACAATGTACTTGCAGCCCTTTGACAGCTTCCAAGCATATGTTCTGGCATGTAGTTGGGGAAATACTGATTTAAGCTTTGGACATCCCAAAGCAAGTGATAAAATTAAAAGGGAACAGCAGCAACGCAAAGTCGCGTCTGCTACCAAGAACGATAAATTGTGCCATAAAGGTGTGTTTGCTTTTCTTATCTTTGTTTTTTCCTATTTAATTTTGCTGGATATATAGTAGGAGAGAGACTTGGTTTTCTTTTTTTTGAAAAGTTCTTTTTTATTTTTTATTATCTTACATACAATTATAGGTATACATTCACATAGTTATTATTCTTTACTTTTGTCATTCTTATACATTCATTATTCCATTTAAAAGATTATAATATACAGCATGGATTGCTTTATTTACCATCCCATCCAATTGTTTCAACACCACTTTATTTTCCCTTTCTTTTCTCCCTCCCTCCCTTCTCTACTTCCTTCCTTCCTCCTCTCCTTCCCCTTCCTTCTTCCCTTCCTTCTCCCCTGCTCCTACTCTTCCTCTTCCCCTTCCTACCCTCTCTCCTTCTCTTTCTCTCCCTTCCACCCTCCTCTCCTTATCTGTTTCTTCCTCTCGTCCTCTCTCCCTTTTTTTATTGTTATAGGTGTCTCTTTCAAATCTCAATTTATGTTTTCTTGGGATGGCATTTCTGCAAACCCAAATATAGTTTAGTATAATTTCTTATTCCCTTTCCTTCACTAATGTATCATAACTGTTTTTCCCTTTATATCTCACTCTTGAATATATACTTATATGTTTAGTACTTTCTTTTCTGCTTTCCCCCTCTTCCCCCACTTTTCCATTAAATAGTGTATCATCTGGGTTCTGTATCTTCCCCTTTCTTTATTTCCTAGATTTCTTTTTTCTAGCCAGTCGTAAAATCTTCCCCATATCTTGAAGTACACCAGTTTCTCCTTTTCCCAAAAAGATCTGAATGGGATATGATTCAAGTATTGATGCTGATAATACACATGGTGGGTTCACCACTGGAGGATTTTAAGAAGACAGTTACAGAATGGAAGACAATTACAGAATGGAAGGGACCTTGGAGGTCTCCTATTCCAACCCCCTGCTCAAACAGGAGACCCTACACCATTCCAAATAAAGAGCTGTCCAGTCTCATGTTAGAAGCCTCCAGTGAGGGATAACCCACAAGGCAAGCCATTCCTCTGGTCAATTGTTCTCACTGTTAGGAAAATTTATCCTTAATTCCAGGTTGCTTCTCTCCTTGGTTAGTTTTCATCCATCGTTTCATGTCCTGCCCTCTTGTGCTTTGCAAAATAAATTGATCCCCTTCCTCTTTGTGGCAGTCTCTTAAATACTGGAATACTGCTGTCACGTCCCCCCGCAACCCTTCTTTTCTCTAGATTACGAAAAACCTAAATCCTGCAACCGTTCTTCATACGTTTTAGTCTTCCAGCTTTTAATTATAGCAATAGCAATAGCAGTTAGACTTATATACCGCTTCATAGGGCTTTCAGCCCTTTCTAAGAGGTTTACAGAGTCAGCACATCACCCCCACAGTCTGGGTCCTCATTTCACCCACCTCGGAAGGACGGAAGGCTGAGTCAACCTTGAGCCGGTGAGATTAGAACCGCTGAACTGCAGATAACAGTCAGCTGAAGTGGCCTGCAGTACTGGACCCTAACCACTGTGCCACCTCGGCTCTTGTTATCTTAGTTGCTCTCCTTTGCGCTTTTTCTCCGCTTCAGAGTGGAAGAAGCTTCTTGGATGAGAAGCGAAACATCTTCAAAGAAAGAAAAACCAGAAAAGTCCAGTTGCCTCTTGAAAAAAAGCACCTTTGGGACAACCATGACCTAGATGATGGAAAATCTCCATAGACATTTTCCATCCATTGCTTCTTGTCTTGCCTTCTTGTGCTTTGGAATGTAAGTTGACCCTCCTCTTCTTTGTGGCATCCCTTCAAATGTTTGAACATTGCTACCATGTCCCCCCTATTACTTCTTTTCACTAGACTAGACATAACCAATTCCTAGATTGGTTAACCAATTCACCAATATCCATAACCAATTCACTAGATTAGACATAACCAATTGCAACTGTTCTTCAGTCAAGAGGTTGGCTAATCACTTGTCCAGAACGGTGCAGGGTTGGGCTAGAACTGTGATGGCGAACCTATGGCTCAAATGCCAGAAATGGCACACAGAGCCATCTCTCTGAGCATGCCAGCTGCCACCTGTTGCTCTTCAGGTTCTGGTTTGCACATGGGGGCCAGCCAGCTGGTCTTCATGCACATGGGAGTGCCGAAAACCAGAAGAGCAGCTCCCAGGCATGCATGCGCGTGCTGGGAAGCTCAGCTTCTGGCATGTGCACCAGCCAGCTGGTCTTTGCACATGCATGCACACCAGAAACCAGAAGACCATGTGAATGGTGTGTATGCACATGGAAGAAACTGCAAGCTCGGCTTCCTGGCATGCACATGTGTGCCGGGGAACTGCTCTTCTGATTTCCAGTGCTCCTCCCGCACGTATGCTCCAGTTTCGGAACTCGGTGCTGAAAAGGCGTGACCCGTCAAAACTGCGCTTGACTAAGCCGCACCCGATTAAACCGCGTCACTGACGTCATCAACAGGGCAACAACAGCCAGCGTGGAGAAAGAAGGGAGCTTTAAATAGCGTTTTGAAAGCAAGCTGATTCAGCTTAAGGTAAGGGTTAGCTTTAGGGTTAGGTTTAGGGTTAGGTTTAGGGTTAGGTTAAGGGTTAGGGTTAGGGTTAGGGTTAGGTTAAGGGTTAGGGTTAGGTTTAGGGTTAGGTTAAGCGTTAGGATTAGGTTTAGGGTTAGGTTAAGGGTTAGGTTTAGGGTTAGGTTTAGGATTAGGTTTAGGGGGGTTAGGTTTAGGTTTAGGGGTTAATTTTAGGTTTAGCGTTTACAGCGTGCTTCTGTCTCTGTGCTGTTGTTGCCCTGTTGGTGACGTCAGCTACGTGGTTTCGTCGAGCACGGTTCAGTCGAATGCGGTTTTGTGGTGGAACCCTGAAAAGGTTCACCAACACTGGACTAGGAGTCTTCCAAGATCCCTTCCAACTCTTCTATTCTGTTTTTTCGACTTGGGCAGGCTAAAGCCTTATGGCAGTGGTGGTGAACCATTTTTGGCATCGATTGCCATAAGGCTTTAGTGCATTTAGTTTGGCATCGAGTGCCAAAAAGGGAGCATACACGCTTGTCAGGGATGCAACCCAGAAGAGGAGCATGTACGCACTGAGAAATGAACTTTTGGTTTTCTGGTGTGTGCATGCATGCTGGCCAACTGGTCTTTCAGTTTCTGGCATACATGCACATGCCGGAAAATGGAAGACCAGCTCTTTCAGTTTCCAGTACTGCTACACGTGCAAAGGCCAGCGGATTGTCGTGCACATGTGTGTGCCATAAAACTGGAAGAACAGTGATTCTGTGCATGCCAGGTGACATGGCTCCACGTTCCATTTTGGGCTCACATGCCATAGACTCGCCAGCAGAGCCTTATGGGATCCAGTGTCTTTATTTTGTAGTGATTCAATGGAAGCTTAGTAGAACTGGAAATCTTTGGGGTATGTAGAAGGCATAACCCATAAAACATGACATTGTGATGTCGCAGGGACAAACTCTGTCCCTTGTTTCTCAGCCAGCCATGTTGTGGTGCAGCTACAGTAGGGTGGAGCTTGTGTTGATATTGTCCTACACAGTGTGGCTTGCAAGCATCAATTTGATGTTTGCGTGGTGCAGACATTGTTGTGATGCCTGTGTGATGACAGAAGCATATGGAGACGTGAACATTTCTCCTGTCTGCAGTTCTTTCTTTTCCCTGCTTCATTCTGCAGAGCTTGGAGAGGATCAATAGCTGAAGAGGGTAGCTGCAAAACCCTGTGGAAAAGAAAGATGATAAATGTTGCCTCATTTAATACAATACAATACAATACAATACAAAACAATACAATACAATACAATACAATACAATACAATAGCAGAGTTGGGAGGTACCTTGGAGGTCTTCTAGTCCAACCCCCTGCCTAGGCAGGAAACCCTATACCATTTCAGACAAATGGCTATCCCACATCTTCTTAAAGACTTCCAGTATTGGGGCATTCACAACTTCTGGAGGCAAGCTATTCCACTGATTAATTGTTCTAACTGTCAGGATATTTCTCCTTAATTCTAAGTTGCTTCTCTCCTTGATTAGTTTCCACCCATTGCTTCTTGTTCTGCCCTCAGGTGCTTTGGAGAATAGTTTGACTCCCTCTTCTTTGTGGCAATATTGGAACACTGCTATCATGTCTCCCCTAGTCCTTCTTTCTATTAAACTAGACATACCCAGTTCCTGCAACTGTTCTTCAGATGTTTTAGTCTCCAGTCCCCTAATCCTCTTTGTTGCTCTTCTCTGCACTCATTCTAGAGTCTCCACATCTTTTCTACATAATGGTGACCAAAACTGAATGCAGTATTCCAAGTGTGGCCTTACCAAGGCATTATAAAGTGGTATTAACACTTCACGTGATCTTGATTCTATCCCTCTGTTTATCCAGCCTAGAACTGTGTTGGCTTTTTTGGCAGCAGTGTGCAGAAACTTTATTTATGAAGGAAGAAATTCAAACTCCACTTGGTTACAAGAAGATTTGCCATTTATGGACAAGAAAAAAACCTTTGGAAGCTTGATTAACATTATGCAACTGCCTGGGCATGAGATTCATGAATATTAGAAAAGAGGCTAATGAATTTCCTTCTTTGAGTCCCTTCTTCATTTCAGGATTTGTATAGGCAGGGCGCCTTGGAACACATAAAGAACTGTCTACATGAAAGGAAATTAACCCATCCGGCAAATGATGGTGTGACTCTTGTGCGCTGAAACTCAAAATTATCAAACTGAATCCCCTTTAGGTCAATAGTAATTATGGCTCAGGACTAAACTCATTGCAATGACAATATCTACATAAAACCAAGCTTAGGGAAGCTAATGAGGTACTACATAAGTTAAGCAGAACACAGGTGGTGTCACTGGCTTTTTACTGCAGCTGATACATTCAATGATGGTGTTTCAGAGTCTTCTCTGGTTTTAACTCAATCAAGGGAACTCCATGTTGATTACAACAGTGGTCATCAACCAGTGGTCCATGGCAGGGGTGCTTCCTGCCGGCATTGCTACCGGTTCGGTTCCCGAAAAAAATTGTGTTCCGCGCATATGCGCATTTGCACTGCACATTAAAAAAGGAGAAAAATTACATTTTTTCAATGAAGATTGTTCTGCGCATGTGCAGAACAGGAAATCAAGATGGCGCTGCCAAGGATCGGTTCAGCCGCGTGTCCGGCTGAGTTACTACCTACTTGACCGAACCAGTCTGAACTGGTAGGAACTCACCTCTGCTGCACGGATCACTGGGGGTCTGCGAAAACTTTTTGGTGGTCTGCAGAAAAATTATTTGCATTTTTTTTATATTATACTAAATACTATTTAACTTTTTTTTAAAAAAAAAATCATATTTGTGGTCCGCGTGATTTAAAATTATGAATTTAGTGGTCCCTGAGGTCCAAAAGACCCCTGGCTTAGAAGACACTGAGTTCTATCTATAAGGCTTTGCAGCTTTTTAGGTTTGGAGGAATAACAAAATAACAGAGTTGGAAGGGACCTTAGAGGTCTTCTAGTCCAATCCCCTGCTCAGGCAGGAGACCTTGTACTATTTCAGGCAAATGGTTGTTCCGCCTCTTCTTAAAGACCTCCACTGCTATAACGCCCACAACTTCTAGAGACAAGATGTTACGCTGATTAATTGTTCTGTCTGGAAAGTTCTCCTTAATTTTAGGTTGCTTCTCACCTTTGATAATTAAATGTTTTATTCATTTTCATTTTCAATTTTTTGTACATTCACTTATATACTGGATATTTGCAATAATAATAATATAATCATAAGAAAAAAGACAAAAAAAAAAAACCCAACCTACACACAACTCATAAACCCAACCTATCACTTTCACACACCCCTTCTTCTCCCCCTCCAACTTTCTTTTCTCCCTCCAACGATCACCCCTCCTACTTCCCTTCCCCCTCCTATCTTCCTTTCTCGCCTTCCTCACCCTCCTTCCCCTCTCATCCTCCTTACATTCCCCTCTTCCTCCCTCCTTACTTCTCCCTCTTCTTTTCCCCTACTTCTCACTATGGTGCATTTCTCTATTCCTTACACCAAAAAGAAAAAAAAAAAAAAAGAAAGAAAAAAGCAATAAGGAAAAAAAAAGAGAAAAATAAAAAGAAAAGATAAGGAACAACAGTATACAAGTGTATTCTTCTTGTTCTATATATTGAAGCTATATCTCCACCCACCCACCCACCCCCAATGAACCCCCCTCCCTAACCCCCTCCGACTTCCCAGGTCACACACCCGGCACAGTTCAATACCCTTCACCTTCAAAATATCTTATTAACAATAATAATGAAAATAAAATAAAAAGAACACTCCGAAAAAGAAAACAAAAACAAAAAAGTAAATAAAAAAAAAATTGAAAACTCTTTTGCATTATGCTCAGCCTCCCATCATTCTTAAAATTTAAACAGTGTGAATCATTCCATTTATATTTTGTCTTCGTCCCTTACTTCTTTGATATTTACCCCCATCTTCCTGTAGAATCTCCAAATAGCCTTTCTTAACCTTATATTCAAATATTAGTTTATACAAAAATCAATTTATCTTCATAGTTTCGCTACTCATCTTCCTATCCTTCGTTTCACGTCTCCATTCCTCCCAAGCCCAAGTTGCATAAGATTAGGATCTCGCTCTTCACTTTAAAATCCTGAGCTTTTTATATTATACTTCAAACATGTAAATTCGTAAAATATATGCCCCAAATTCATACCAGTTCGTTCAATCCCAAGGTCCCTTCATCAATATCTCGCTCCACCTTCCTTTCTGCCCCACACTCCATTCATCCCAAACCGCAATTCAAATAAATCTTAGTCCCCGCTTTCCTCACAGAAAACATTTCATGCACAGTTTGTATTGAAATTCAAATAAGTCTTGTAAAAGTCCCGTATCAGTACACAGCTTTACCATTTCATACCAAACAGAAATCCTAAAGTTTTAATCAGTCCAAAAGCTTAGAAAGTATTTCAAAGACGTCGCTGGGTCTATATTCTTTACTCTTCTGTCCTTCCGGAAAGAAAAGGCAACCCTCTGCCTTATAACCACGTGTCCCTATTGACCCCTTTAGGTCAATAGTAATTATGGCTCAGGACTAAACTCATTGCAATGACAATATCTACATAAAACCAAGCTTAGGGAAGCTAATGAGGTACTACATAAGTTAAGCAGAACACAGGTGGTGTCACTGGCTTTTTACTGCAGCTGATACATTCAATGATGGTGTTTCAGAGTCTTCTCTGGTTTTAACTCAATCAAGGGAACTCCATGTTGATTACAACAGTGGTCATCAACCAGTGGTCCATGGCAGGGGTGCTTCCTGCCGGCATTGCTACCGGTTCGGTTCCCGAAAAAAATTGTGTTCCGCGCATATGCGCATTTGCACTGCACATTAAAAAAGGAGAAAAATTACATTTTTTCAATGAAGATTGTTCTGCGCATGTGCAGAACAGGAAATCAAGATGGCGCTGCCAAGGATCGGTTCAGCCGCGTGTCCGGCTGAGTTACTACCTACTTGACCGAACCAGTCTGAACTGGTAGGAACTCACCTCTGCTGCACGGATCACTGGGGGTCTGCGAAAACTTTTTGGTGGTCTGCAGAAAAATTATTTGCATTTTTTTTATATTATACTAAATACTATTTAACTTTTTTTTAAAAAAAAATCATATTTGTGGTCCGCGTGATTTAAAATTATGAATTTAGTGGTCCCTGAGGTCCAAAAGACCCCTGGCTTAGAAGACACTGAGTTCTATCTATAAGGCTTTGCAGCTTTTTAGGTTTGGAGGAATAACAAAATAACAGAGTTGGAAGGGACCTTAGAGGTCTTCTAGTCCAATCCCCTGCTCAGGCAGGAGACCTTGTACTATTTCAGGCAAATGGTTGTTCCGCCTCTTCTTAAAGACCTCCACTGCTATAACGCCCACAACTTCTAGAGACAAGATGTTACACTGATTAATTGTTCTGTCTGGAAAGTTCTCCTTAATTTTAGGTTGCTTCTCACCTTGATTAGTCTCTATCCATATGGTTTTTGTCCAGCCTTCAGGTGCTTTGGAGAATAGGTTGACCCCACCTCTCCTTTGGAGGGGTCTTCTTTGAGAAAAGGAGGTTTAAAATGCTTAAATCAGATGCATCTTTTCTCACAATTGTGTATGGAGATAAAAAATGCTTAAATCAGATGCATCTTTTCTCACAATTGTGTATGGAGATAAACATCACTCCTATCGCTTGTGTTAAATGGAACAAGGGCTGCACACAATAGCACAAACTCTTCGTAAGAACCCTGGACAGCTCCATGTGGTGTTGTTCTTTTATCATCTATATTGAGCCAAATCATCTGGGTAATGTCCAAAGATATATAACAGCACATCTGAGCAACTCTTCAGCAAGAACACCAGGTCAGGGAAAATGGAATTTGAGAATATTGAAGTTGGTGAAGTAGTCAGTCAGTTTGGGTTCACCAGCTGTAAGCATTCCTCTACAGGCATTTAGATTTTTGGTGCCCCATAAAAATCCCATAAAACATTCTCCAATGACCTATGTTAGCAATGTACAGGACAGATAATTATCTGACTTTTACAAAGCTCGTTCAGCTAGTTAATTCAAGAGCAAGTACGGTGCCAAATTTCAAATTATTTGTCAGCTTCAAAGTTCAATATTTTTTTATCTTGCTGGTGCTATTGTAAAATACACAGACACATACACACATACACACACACACACAAACATAGACAGACACACAAAGCCAGCTATTTGTCTTGAATTTCATGGCTTGCTGCCCAACAAGGTTTGTTTATTTCTTGCTTTCACATCCAATTGTCTCCTCGTTTTCAGCCTTTGCCCCCAGAAAGACAGCTTCTCCATTTGTTTTCCTGGCTTCTCTTGCACAGTTTTCTCTTATCACATTTAAATCATCCTAAACTTCACTCAAGAGAAATGCAGCAACCACTGTTTTCCCACATTCACACATTCATCGGCAGAGGAAGCTATCATTGTTCTATGGGTTCATTTCTGGGTTGTCCAATGCAGATAGAATGAAGACTATATTTATGATTAGCAAAATTCTAAAACTGCAGTTGTGGTAGGTACAGTTAATTTGGTAAGTATACACACATAGTAGGATCATAGGGTTTGTGCAAAATAACTCTTGAATAGAGGAGGTATAAACCGGGTTCTGTCTGCAGAAAAGATTAGGGTCACGCCCTTCACTTCCATTTTCCCAATCAGGTACAAGAGATTATCTTATCTCTTATTCGCTGTAGTTTGGGCTAGTTTGGGCTGAAAAGTGTTGCTAAGCTATCGTTACATATCATTTTGTTGTTTCTCCAACTTCAACAATAGGAGTGTTCTTACTGAAAAGTTGTAATATACAATAATGATGTTGGGAGGTGAAAAATTGTTTGCTGTTTGTACCACTAATTTATATCACAACCATCATAGACGGAGGAGGAGGAGGAGGAGGAGGAGGAGGAGGAGGAAGAGGTAGCGAAGGAGGAGGAGGAAGAAGAAGAAGAAGGAAGAAGGAAGAAGAAGAAGAAGAAGAAGAAGGAAGGAGAAGGAAGAAGAAGAAGAAGAAGAAGAAGAAGAAGAAGAAGAAGAAGCTGCAAAAAAAAAGCCAACACTGTTCTAGGCTGCATAAATAGAGAGATAGACTCAAGATCACGTGAAGTGTTAATACCACGTTATAATGCCTTGGTAACGCCACACTTGGAACATTGCATCTAGTTTTGATCACCATGATGTACAAAAAGATGTGGAGACTCTAGAAAGAGTGCAGAGAAGAGCAACGAAAATGATTAGGGGACTGGAGGCTAAAACATATGAAGAACGGTTGCAGGAACTGGGTATTTCCTGATGGTTAGAAAAATAAACCAGTAGAACAACTTGGCTCCAGACATTGTGAATAATCCAACACTGGACATTTTAAAGAAGATGTTGGATAACCATTTGTCTGAAGTGGTGTAGGGTTTCCCTTCCAACTCTCTTATTCTATTCTATTCTAAAGAGCCAAAGTGGCGCAGTGGTTAAATGCAGCACTGCAGGCTACTTCAGCAGTTCAGCAGTTCAGCTGTTCAAATCCCACTAGGCTCAAGGTTGACTCAGCCTTCCATCCTTCCGAGGTGGGTAAAATGAGGACCCGGATTGTTGTTGGGGGCAATATGCTGACTCTGTAAACCACTTAGAGAGGGCTGAAAGCCCTATGAAGCGGTATATAAGTCTAACTATTGCTATTGCTATTGCTAAGAAGAGGAGGAGAAGGAATGGGAGGGGAGGGGGGATGAGGAGGAGGAGGAGGAGAAGAGGAAGAAGAAGAAGAAAAAGAAGAAGAAGAAGAAGAAGAAATAATTATTTCCCCAATATACAAGGGAAACATGAGGGGTACTACATAAGGGTTCGAAACGAGCAAGAAAAGACAGCAAATCCACCCTTTTTTTAATTATTAAACAGTTTGTTTTTTAAAAAAAGAGACTTTAAAAAAAAATTCCTTCTGTACAACATTTCCACCTCGGATACATCCATTGTAAATACACTTCTCCTCCCTTATTTCACTTTCTCTTTGTCTATGCAAAGATTAGAAAACTACCCTTTCTAATCCCTCCATCTCTCCCCAACACTTTATTCCCATAGCCAATTTTAAACACTTGCCTTAAGATTCTTAAAGTTGCAAAACTTTGTCTGCCTGGGCAGCTCCAATTTGGCAGATGGGGATACTTCCAAATGAATATGGCTTGTGGTTTTATTAGTGGGGGGGGGAGAAGCCTGGATGAGCAACATTTGGGGAGGACTATAAATCCATCTTGCTAGCAATGATATTGCCAAAGGTCATGCGAGGCCTTGGAGAGCAATAAAAACAATCAGAAAAGAAGGGTATAAAAACTGTTATTTTTTTTGTCCCTGCTCTATTTCTCTCTTAGTCTCCTGATGAGAATATAGCTAGCTTGGAAAAAGCATTCTCACTTGAGATGTTATGTAACTTGGGATTGGATTCTTTAGACATCAGCATCGTGACCCGAGGTGACATAGTTAGCATTTCAGCTAGGAAGAATTTAGCTTAAATGACCCAACTGAGAAGGCACTGAATCTCTCAGACTTGAAGCAAGGATAAATGCCATTGTTTTCATCGAGACACAAAGGACGCTCACCCAGGAGAACGGGATATTTCACTCAATGGGATGTCATGCATAGAGACGGTGTATTTTGTCATAAACAACCGAAGTCAAAGTTGACCCAATGTGGAACGGAAATTCTTCCTTGGTTGAAATGACAACTAAGAGAAGTCAGTCTCTACAAGAAAGGGTATGCGAACTATAATTGCTAACTCTCTCTGGGTTTGAATAAGTATAATCTTTATTGTCATTGTACTTAAATACAATGAAATTGGTTATTTTTCCTAGAAAAGATACTAGAAAATACTTTTCTTAGAAAAGATACTAGGGGTAGAAGAGAGATAGCACACATTTTAATGTTATGGGTTACTTTGAATGAAACAGCATTAAGGTAGCTAGCAAATCATAGGAAAACAGGGAAAGAATGGGAGAAATAGGGTGGGAGAGAGGGGGAGCGGGAGAGAAGGAGAGAGGGAGGAAGGGAGAAAGAAGAGGAGCGAGAGGGAGAGAAGAAGAGAGAGGGAGGGAAAGGGAGAGAGAAATAGGGAGGGAGGGCGAGGTGGCACAGTGGTTAGAGTACTGTACTGCAGCCACTTCAGCTGACTATTATCTGCAGTTCAGCGGTTCAAATCTCACCGGCTCAGGGTTGACTCAGCCTTCCAAGGTGGGTAAAATGAGGACCCAGACTGTGGGGGCGATATGCTGACTCTGTAAACCGCTTAGAGAGGGCTGAAAGCCCTATGAAGCGGTATATAAGTCTAACTGCTATTGCTAGGGAGGAGGGAGAGAAGGAGAGAGAGAGAGAGATATGTATTTTTTCTACCCCTCATTACATATTCCATCATCATCATCTTTTAAGAACCCAATAATCCAAGGGATTATCCCTTGCAGGGTGGAGTCCGGGCAACCAAGTGAAGTTGAATGTTTACTGGCCGGATGCCTTGTCTGTCACCAATGCAGAGTTTTGTTCAGCAGATATATTCTCCTTGTGCCCAGAGAGAGAGAAATATCTGCATCTACCTAGGATCGAACTCACAGCTTTCTGATTGTGAGGCAAGAGCTCCACCTCTAGGCCACCGCACCACTCTTATTACATACTCCTTATGGGATACGTATCTCTGTTGTGAAAGCATCAGAACGAGACTTGTGTATCCTTCCATGAGCTGAGAAAAAAAGTGAAATCATTTTATCCCGAGAATGTCTACATTCATATCAAGAGACTACAAAAAACCCTCTTTCCAGGATGGGACAAAAGAATAAAGTGACAAAGAAGTAAGATCCGCCCAACTTTTAACTCTGTACCCACAGGGTAAGAAAAGAATGAAGAGCCGAGGTGGCGCAGTGGTTTGGGTGCAGTACTGCAGGCCACTTCAGCTGACTGTTATCTGCAGTTCAGCGGTTCTAATCTCACCGGCTCAAGGTTGACTTAGCCTTCCATCTTTCCGAGGTGGGTGAAATGAGGACCCAGACTGTGGGGGCGGTATGCTGACTCTGTAAACCGCTTAGAGAGGGCTGAAAGCCCTATGAAGCGGTATATAAGTCTAACTGTTAACAGTCCTTGATTTCGAGAAGAAATGGAAACAGCAGCATTGGTACCAAAGTAATGTTTCTTTTCTTATCTCGCTGTCTCTGTTTACGAAGCTTAGGAATCCTCATTTATTTCTTGGCAAATACCCTGTTTTGGGTTAAGTGAATAAATGCCTTTTTTTTTTTTTTTAAGAGAACTTTTTTATTTTTCTTTAAAAAAAAAACACAAATATGTCATCATTTGTCAATCATTAAGACATTGAAGTACAAATTTTTTTGTTGTGTGTACCCCTCCCTCCCTCCACCCCCCCCATCCCCCCTCCTCCTTCCCCCCCCGACTTCCCAGAACCCGTACACGGTATGGATTTTTAACTAACACAGTCTAAAATCTATTGAGAAAAAAGAAATAAAGAAATTAATGACATTCTAGATTGAACTTAGCTTCTTCTTACTGAACTAACTTTTAACAGTTTAAATCATTTCTGACCTTAAGCATAGGCTAACTGGAATTTCTTAGTCCCGTATTTATTTTGTATATAGTCAATCCATTTTTTCCAGTCTCGTTTATATCTCTCATTTGAATGATCTTTGAGATATGCCGATATTTTAGCCATTTCAGCTAAGTTTGTTACTTTCAATGTCCATTCTTGGATTGTAGGCAAGTCTTCCTTCTTCCAATATTGCGCCACCAACAGTCTTGCTGCAGTTATCAGGTGCAGAATCAAATTGGTCTCTACCACTGTAAAATCAGTACATATACCTAGTAAAAATAACTGAGGAGTAAACTTTATCCTTCTTTTAAAAACATTTTGCATGACCCACCATATTTTTATCCAAAATGCCTTAACCTTTTGGCAGGTCCACCATATATGATAATATGTAGCATCGAGAGAACCACACCTCCAACATTTAGGCTGTACATTCGGATACATAGAAGCCAACTTTTTAGGATCTAAATGCCATCTATAGAACATCTTGTAAAAATTTTCTCTCAGATTTTGAGCTTGTGTAAATTTCACATTTCTTACCCAAATTCTTTCCCATGTATCCAACATTATTGGTTCCTCAATATTTTGAGCCCATTTTATCATACAATCTTTAACTAATTCTGTTTCCGAATCCATCTGTATTAGTACATTATATATCCTCTTTATATGCATTAAGCTTTGATCTCTTATTTGTTTAAACAGATTATCCTCAACTTGAATAAAGCCAATTTTTTGATCTATTTTCCACCTAGCCTGTAATTGCCCATACTGGAACCATGTTTGAACTACCTTCTCCTCTTTTAATACCTCTAAAGATTTTAATTGTAATACCCCCCTTTCCGAGGTAAGAAGCTGTCTGTAAGTAAATCTGTCCTGTTTTTGTGCTGTATTCATATTTTCAATTGCATGTCTAGGAATTGCCCACATGGGTATCTTGTCATTTAATTTATATTGGTATTTCTTCCAAACCCGCAATAAAGCATTTCTTAAAATATGACTTTTAAAGTTCTTATCCAATTTTTTGTTGAATAACAGGTAAGCATGCCAACCAAATACCAGATCGTGTCCCTCAATGTTCAATATTCTATCATTGGTTAAATGAATCCAATCACTAATTACAGATAATGCCACTGCATCATAATATAGTTTTAAATTAGGTAGTTTCAATCCTCCTCTCTCACGTACATCTTGCATTATTTTCATCTTTACCCTCGGCTTCTTTCCTGCCCACACAAATTTGTTGATACCCTTCTGCCATTCTAAAAGGTTCGCATCTTTTTTAAGTATAGGTAACATTTGGAAAAGAAATAAAAATTTTGGTAAAATGTTCATTTTCACTGCCGCTATCCTGCCCAGCAAAGATAAGTGCAATTTCTCCCATTTTTTCATCTCTGTCTGTATGCTATGCCAAAGTGGTTCATAATTATGCTTATATAATTTCCCATTTGAAGTTAAAATGTTAACTCCAAGATATTTGACTTTTTTAACTACCTCACATCCTAGCATCACTCCTAATTCTTCCTTTTGTTTAATATTCATATTTATAGCTAATATTTTGGTTTTTCCTAAGTTTATTTTAAAGCCAGACACTTGACCATATTGATTAATCGTATTCATTAAAACCATACTGGATTCCTGCGGTTGTTCCAATATTATGACCAAATCATCCGCAAAAGCGCGGACTCTATATTCTTGCTGCCTAATCTTGATCCCTTTTAAACCATCCAAGCCCCGTATTTTATTCAACAATACTTCCAAAGTTATAATAAACAATAATGGGGACAAAGGACAACCCTGTCTTGTACCTTTTCCAATTTGAAAAGAGTCTGTTAAACTTCCATTGACTATGATTTGTGCTGTTTGCTGTTGGTATATTGCTTTAATTGACTGTAAAAAATTATCTCCTATCTGCATTTTTTGCAATATCTTCAGCAGAAATTGCCAGTTAACTCGATCAAAGGCCTTCTCAGCATCCAAAAATATAAACGCAGCAGGGATCTGGTTGTTCTTTCCCAAATATTCTAATGCATTAATAATTAATCTGACATTACTTTTCATCTGTCTCCCTTGTATAAAACCTGTTTGGTCCGTATGTATCAATTGTTGAATGACCAACATTAACCTATTTGCTAATATTTTAGTAAAAATTTTATAATCTACATTCAGCAATGAAATGGGTCTATAATTTTTGGGTTGAGTAGTATCTTGATCTTCTTTGGGTATCAAAGATATAAACGCTGTCTTCCAAGATGGAGGGACTTTACCTTCCATTTGAATCATATTAAATAATTCTCTAAGAGGTTCTACCATTTCTAACTGTAAGTTTTTATAGTAAACCGCTGTCAAGCCATCTGTACCTGGTGCTTTCCCTGGCTTTAATTGCTTAATTACCTGCAGGATTTCCCCCGAGGTTATTGGTTGATTCAATTTTTGCCTGTGTTCTTCTCTAACTGAAGGTATTTTCTCCTTGTCTAAATATTTGTCTATGTCTAAACCATTAATTTTATCCCCTTTATACAGTTCTGTAAAAAATTCCCAGAAAGCCTTTTGAATCTCTTCCTGTTGGAACACCTCCTTCCCTCTGTAAATCAGTTTAGATATATTTCGAGTTTTCCTTTTTTTCCTAATCTGATAAGCTAACCATCTGCCAGGTTTGTTTGCATTACAAAAAGTATTGTGTTTTGCATATAATAAATTAGTAGCTACCTGGTCAGAGATCAACATGTCAAATTGAGATTTTAATATGTTAATAGCTTCCTTAACCTTTGTATCGTCTGGTTTCCTTGTTAACTCCAGCTCTTTTCTCTTAATTTCCTCTTCCAGTTCTGTTCGTTTTAACCCTTGCTTATTTCTATGTATTTTATTTATATTCATCAAAACTCCTCTCATATACGCTTTGCTTGCATCCCATACAAATTCCATAGATGTACCCTTATTCATATTCAAAACAAAATATTCAGATAGTAATTTTTTACAATCATTAATATAGTTTTCATATCTAAATAAATTTTCATTCAGTCTCCAAAACCTTCTTGCCTGCACTACCCTTCCCAACTCCATCCAAACTGGGTTATGGTCCGAAAGGACTCTAGCTGCAATCTTTGTTTTCTTGACCCTAGAAAGCAAATCATTAGTGGTTAGAATAAAATCAATCCTTGAAAGGGATTGATGCCTGTCCGAGAAGAAAGTGAAGTCATATTCCTCTGCATTTCTTTCTCGCCAGATATCTCTCAATTCAAAATCATCCATAATGTCAAAGAAAGATTTGGGTAACTTTGCTCGCATCTTGGTATTTAGGCGGGAAATCTTCTTATCTCTCTTAGTGTCTATCACTCCATTCCAGTCACCCAATAGTATACAGGAACTATAGTCCCACTGTACTAATTTAGCATGAAGATTTCTATAGAATCTATCTTGCTGTTGATTGGGAGCATAAATTCCCAAAAGTAATGTCTTTTTCCCTTCTAAGATTAAGTCTAAAGCAATATATCTTCCGAAGGGATCTGCTTCTATTAATTCAGCTTTCATATCTTTTCTTAAGTATACAACTATACCATTCTTCTTTTCCATAGCAGAAGCTGCAAAATGTTGACCAAGTTTTGAGTTGATCAAATATTTTTGATCAGTTGACTTGATATGAGTTTCTTGCAAACAAATTACATCGTTCTTAAACTGTTTAAGATAATGAAATATTTTCTTCCTCTTCTGTGGAGAGTTCAGTCCGTTGACATTCCATGTTAAAATCTTAGTTGTCATCTTTGGTTGGTTGAAGCATTTTTAGAGCTTCCTGCACGGCCTGTTTAACCTTAGGTCTAGCTCCTCCCACTGCTTCCAGATTTGTTGTTGTAGTTCCTTGATCGATGGCCGATGATTGTTGATGCTGTTGCTTCTTAGCTTGTTTCTCCATACGTCTAGTAGTCATGCGGCTAGGTCTTGGTTCCATAGCACCTTGCACTTCTAGAGAAGAGAGATGCTCCATTTTGTCTGGTGGTTGTGTAGTTTGCTGTCCTTCTTGTGGTCTTTCTCTAGGTCCAGATGGTGCAGGGTGTCCGGCCTTCAATATATTATAATAAAAATCTCGGGCTTTCCATACAGAGTTGAGGCGGTACCTTTGCTTATCAAATGTAAATATGATGCCGAATGGTGCATCCCATCTATACTGTATCTGACGATTTCTGAGTTCTTCGACCAAAAAAGCGTAGTCTCTTCTGGCTCTTAACATTTGAGGTGGTATCTCTTTCAAAACAGCCAGGTCTTGACCGCCAATTTGAAGCTTAGTGTTATAAGACGCTTGCAGTACCATATTTCTGAACTCTCTTGTAGTAAAATATATAACGATGTCTCGAGGAAGCTGCTTCTGCTTTGCCAGCCAGGAGTTAACGCGGTAAGCTTTGTCAATTTGCCAGCCTTGGTTGGTCCCTGGTCTTCCCATCAGGCGGTCAAAAGCTTCCGATAGGATCTGTTTCAGGTTCTCCTGTTTCTCCTCACGCAGCCCCCTTACTCTTAATGCGAACTCCATTTGTCGGTACTGTATCATAATAATTTCTTTTTCAGCATTTTCCACTTTTTGTTCCACCACCTCTGTTTTCAATGTCAAGTTAGCATTGGCATCATTAAGAACCTCTAGAGTATCTTCCACTCCAGAAATATGTTCTGTTAATACAGTTACAAGACTCAGCATGTCGTCTCTAATTTTATCAACCTTAGCCTCAAATTTCTCATACAACTCCTGTTTAAGTCCTTTTATTTCACTTTTAATTTCACTTTTAATTTCTTCTTTCATTTCTTTTATTTCCTCTTTTCTCTCCTCTCTATTATCTCTAAATTTATCTTCCATTTTAATTGTCTGTGCATTAAGAGCCTCGCTTAGATTACTCAGAAAAAATTCTTTCGTTAACACATCCCCAGCAGGGGGCGTAGGAAGCGGAGGCTGCAGCTTTGTGCCAGGCACTGAGGATGTGCCCCTGGAAGTAGAGGGTGATGACTTCAAGTTAATATTTGGTTTTGAGGCCATTTCAAAATTTGTCTGCCTGCAGTTAATAAAACTCTATTGCCTAAATATGCAGCTTTAAGTAAAGAGGCTTTTATTTTGAAGTTTAAGGCTTGGCAAAAGTTTCAGTGAGTAAACATTGTAACAAGACCGTTTAACAGATTCATCACCATTTAACTTCCAAATAAGCAAAGTTAATGAAGGAGTAAAATTCTTCTATTGTGAAACCAAAACATATGATAAGCTATCTCTTTTGTTTTGAATTCTTTTGAAGTCTTGTGAGAATTAGCAAAAAGTGTTCGTTATTACCGGAGAAACCAGCCTGCTCGGCGCCATTTTAAAAGCCTCTGAGTAAATAATTTTTCGGAGGAGAAAAAGAGAAGAAGCTAAAATGTTGATAAGCAATTATTGTCCTCGCAGTAAACGGATTCAGCTCGTGATAAGATTAAATCAAACAAAACTTAGAGCAGAGTGGGAGAGACCTACTTTGTCCTGCACAAGGCAGTTTGAAGTTCCCAGCACGGACAGCCGTTCTGCCTTGGGCTAGCCCCCCTTTCCTTGCAAGCACAAAAGCTGCAAAAATCGAAGAGCATTTGCCAGCAAAACAGTTTCTTCTTTCCCTCTTGCCTGAAGGATAAGAAAACCTGATAAGACGTCAGATGGAAGATCCTCCAAACAGGTACGTAGCCAGGAATTCGGAGGCAGCTGATTTTTTGCTGCCCCCACCAGTAAGCTCCTCCCAGGAAGCCCAAGTGAATAAATGCCTTTGAAGGCAGCAGGGAGACACATTCTCCTATAGACTTATTCTGTTTCTAATTCCTATAAATGGGCACTGTAGCTCTTTTGCTTCAAAAATCAAAGCTGTATGACAGGTCAATACAATTGTATTGCTACCGCTTCTTTTCGCCTGCATGTAGATATGAATGGCCCTTTGGAATTAGAATAGAATAACAGAGTTGGAAGGGAGCTTGGAAGTCTTCTAATCCAACCCCCTGCTTAGACAGGAAACCCTACACCATTTCAAGTGCTTGTCCCATCTCTTTTTTAAAAAGTTCCAGTGTTGCAGCATTCACAACTTCTGTTGACAAGTTGTCCCACTGATTAATTGTTCTAACAAATAGAAGAGCCGAGGTGGCGCAGTGGTTAGGGTGCAGTCCTGCAGGCCACTTCAGCTGACTGTTATCTGCAGTTCAGCGGTTCTAATCTCACCGGCTCAAGGTTGACTCCACCTTCCATCCTTCCAAGGTGGGTGAAATGAGGACCCAGATGGTGGGAGCGATATGCTGACTCTGTAAACCGCTTAGAGAGGGCTGAAAGCCCTATGAAGCATATAAGTCTAACTGCTATTGCTATTGCTATTGCTAAATTTCTCCTCAGTTCTAAGTTGTTTCTCTCCTTGATTAGTTTCCACCCATTGTTTCTTGTCTTACCATCAGGTGCTTTGGATAATAACTTGACTCCCTCTTCTTTGTGGCATCCCCTAAGATATTGGAACACTGCTATCATGTCTCCCCTAGTCCTTCTTTTCATTAAACTAGACATACCAGTTCCTGCAACCGTTCTTCATATGTTTTAGCCTCCAGTCCCCTAATCATCTTGGTTGCTCTTCTCTGCACTGTGCATAATGAATCCAACCCATCACGAGTAAAATATTTAGTGTCATTCACATACCCATTTAGTATGTTTTATATGCTACGTCATCACCATTCCAAGTGGTTAAAATTAAAAAAGAAAAAAGAAAATGATTCAAATGCAATGATAGAACACAATAAATTTATTCACTGGAAAAACATATCTAATGCAAAAGGAGTAGGGAAATAGTCTAAATATCCATACAGGCGTAGACACTTCAGAATAAGACCAGGTAAAATAAATAGCAACATTGTGAGATGTTTATAAAAAAATGTATGAAGACAAACCCATAGGCAGAAAAAAAATGTGGAATTTTTGCTTCAGCTGAAAATTGGTGTCTATATGCATAAAAATACCCTTTTTCCAGCAATAGTTAATACAGCAATATAAATACAAACATTTCAGACAACATACTAATATATTAAAGTTTTTGTTACATCCAGAATAAAAGCGTATATGTTCAAAGACAAGATTTATTTTCCTGATTCAGTGATCTGCTTCTATTCAATGAAATATTCACAGCATCTTAACTCCAGTTTATGGAGTGAAGAAGCAAATTTCCAGTGTATTATTACCATTAAATAATGAATATATTTATTTTGCATGTGAAAAGAAGATGACAAAGAAGTAAACATATCCACGTAATTATATACAATAAAAAAAAAACCTGTGGGTGGTATGGTGGTGTCCTCATAACTAGATGTCCAATTCAGCTATTCAAGCAATCAAATCTGGGTTTGCTTTGTGCAGATATTCTAAGTAACCAGAGAACACATGTTGTCTTACACAATATGTTTAATAGTTTGAATATTAGCACTACAGTTGCAAGAAGTGGAATCTTCCCAGACTGATGCATACAATGCATATTCTGTTTTGTTTTGTCCAGAGACAGAATATGGCAGGTTAAAACAAGTGGTTTGGTAGAGGTCTCACTATTGGACAGGCTTCAAGAAGGTTTAGATTAGATTAGATGAGTTGGAAGAGACATTGTAGGTCATCTAGTCCAACCCCCTGCCCAAGCAGGATACCCTACACCATTTCTGACAAATGGTAGTCCAGTCTCTTCTTGAAAGCCTCCAGTGATGAAGCTCCTGCAACTTTCGAAGTTCTTGTTCCATTGGTTGATTGTTCTCATTGTCAGAAAATGTATCCTTATTTCCAGCTTGAATTTCTCCTTGTTCAGTTTCCATCCATTATTCCTTGTCTGGTCTTCAGGTGCTTTGGAAAATAGCTTGTCCTCCTCCTCTCTGTGACAGCCCCTCAATATTGGAACACTGCTGCCCTGGTTCTTCTCTTCACTAGACTAGCCATGCCCAGTTCCCAGTTCTACATATGATTTAGCCTCCAGTCCATTAATCATCCTGGTTGCTCTTTTTTGCACTTTTTCTAGAGTCTCGACATCTTGTTTTTAATAAAGTTTTTTTTAGACATACAAGACCAACAACACATAACATATAAAACTCTCATCAATTACATACAGCATGTCATTTGGTTACAAGTGTTTGTGCATCCATATTTTCAATTACATATACGATCACTAAATTTCCATCAAATATTACTAAGTGCCTCACTCTCATTGTACATCATGTATTCAGTTACAATTAATATTCCTTCCTTTTAAGCAAACCTAATTCCCTTGCATCCTTAATTATCTATTTAATAACAATATACCTTTATATAGTCACCTATCTCATTGTAGTTATTTTTACAGTGTGAAAGAATTTTCCAAGTGTTTATGTTTATACATATACATGTATATACTTCACTACTTTCGATTATGTATAGTCTCGCCAATCATCCATCAAGTATGCTTATGTTTATTGTTGTCCTTGTGCATCATACATTCAAGCACAAATGTTATTCCTTCGTTTTTAAACAGAGTGTTCTAAATATTCACTTCATACATGTACCAATCTTTCATTACTTCCCTATTAAACTGTTTAACAACAAAATATCTTTATAATATACATCACTACTTACAATTTTGCATAATATTGCCAATCATCTATCAAATATACATAGGTTCATTATTATCCTTATTCTTCATTTTAGGACAAAATATTCTAGATTATTCAATTCATATATATATATAAACCAGTCTTTCATTATATCATTATTAATCTATTTAACAACAAAATGTCTTTGTATTATCACTTATCTCCTTCAATTGGAACACGAATAAACCATTTTTCATTTCCAGGTGTTTTTTTATCGAACCACTGATGAAACAAGTCCCATATCTTATAAAATTGCTCATCTTCTTGTTCTCTAATTTCAAATGTCAATTTACTCATTTCAGCACACTCCATTATTTTTCGAATAACTTCCTCCTGTTTTGGTATTTTCTCATTTTTCCAGTTTTTTGCAAATACAATTCTAGCTGCTGTTAGAACATTTACAATCAGATATTTCAAGTCTTTATTGTAAGTTTCTAGTATAATTCCCAATAAAAAAAAATCTCTGTTTTAAAGTCTATGTGTTTATGTATCATTTTCTCCAAGCACCTGTGGATTTTAGTCCAGTATCTTTTGGCTTCAGTGCAAGTCCACCACATTTGGTAATATGAACCCGGTGTCTGATGACATTTCCAACATGTTTCTGACTTATTCTTGAGCATTCTTGCAATTCTCGTTGGGGATAGGTGCCACCTGTAAAACATCTTATACAAATTTTCTTTATATGCAGTTGACATTGTCATTTTATAATTTTGAGACCACAATTTCTGCCATTTCTCTAACTCAATCCCATGTCCAAATTTTTCCCCCAAGATATCATAGTTTCTTTGACTTGTTGCTCTTGTAGTTTAACCTCTAATAGATATTCATATAATTTTTAAATTACTTTTTCATCAGTGCCTGTTACAATTTTATCTAACTCAGTCATTATGTTGTAAAGACCTTCTGATTTTCTATCTTCATTATATCTAGTGTGTATCTGCACATATGAATACCAATTCATTTCTATTCCTTCTTGTTTCAACTCTTGCATAGATTTGAGTTCACCCTCTGCATTCAATATTTCAACATATTTAATTGTTTGTTCCTTTTTATATATTATTGGATATGAAAAGGCTTCAATGGTTGGTATCCAGACTGGAGTTTTTAAGTAATGTAACCTTTTAACCTTCTCCCAATTTAATAACAAAGCCTCCCTTATATAATGTCTTCTAAAATAACCATGTGCTTTGGTTCCCTTATACCATAAAAAAGCATGCCATCCCAGCAGTAAATCATGACCCTCTACATTCAATAATCTAGAGTTTCTTATTGTTACCCACTCCTTAATCCACATCAGGTTTGTTGCCTGATAATATAACTTCCAGTCAGATAAGCCCAATCCTATGCTTATTCTAGCATTTTGTAACAATAGTGCCTTGGACTATTCTTCACTCCACACATTCTCAGGGTTAAACTGGGTAGAAGTTAAGTAAAAGGGTGTTCTCCATACTAGCCTACAGGATTTCAATCTTGTGATGGACTGTATATTATCTTGGTGAATAGGGAAGGCCTTCTTCAGCTTCCTTGATCCTAGCCTTAGTGATATAGTAAATAAGAACAATGTCAGGCGTGCAATCATCTTTTCTTTTGGGTCTTTGGCCTGCCACAGTTTCTATTATTCTGTTCTGCATTTTCTATTGTGGGAAAATGGGAGCGTGGATTGTAAGGAATTGCATACTGTGTAGTCATAACAAAATTCTTTCTAGAAAGCCAAGGTCATCCTTTGTCTCTGCACCTGGCCAGAAGTGGATGGGTGGAACTGCCAGCAAATTTAGTGGGAGATTGGACCATGTGATGGACTTGTGGGTGTGGAGGCAAGATCCTGAACTTTCAACTGGGTGGGGAAAACCGGGAAGCTTTCAGATTCAGGTTTTCCCAGATGTGTCACCATGGCTCTCTTAAGAAATTGGAACTTTGAGCAATACTTTGCCTTGGACTCTGATGTAGTTTTGGATGCTATTTGGAACCCTGACATACAATGCATTTGAAGCAAATGGTTTTAGATATTACACTTTAGAAACAGAAGTCCAGATATAATTGTGGTAGCAATACGATCCTATATAATATATATCTAAAAGGATGTTCTTTGTACTCTGCTAGTTCAGAGTAGAACACAGAAACCCAATCTTGGTGAACCTTTGATGACCACAATCTCAAAAAATGAATTGCTACTTCATTTCTCACAGCAGTACCAATATTGATCCATTCCAACTAGTTTCCCTGGCTGTGAACAACTATTTTAAACATACATCCAATCATTTTAACAGGGTAGACTGGTAAGAGAGGTGAGGATAGAGATCTAAGAAATAAGTGCTCTACAAAAGCATTTCTAAGGTAAGGTGTTTGAGGTTAAATGTGTGCACTCGTGCACACATAGAGAGAGACACATCCATACGTACCCACACACCAACACACACCCAAACACAGGAACACGAAGTGGCACCATTCAGAAAATCTTCCCTCTCATAACTATACAGATAGAGGATTCCCCTGTCCAGCTGTGTTTGACTCTAGGGGCTGGTGCTTGCCTTTATTTCTTTTATGAGGGAATCATCATTGTCCGAAGATGCTTCCATGGTCATGTGGCTAGCATGACTACAGGGTCTTGCAGTGGCACAGTTGTTAGAGTGCAGTACTGCAGGCTACTTCTGCTGACTGCCGGCTGCCTGTACATTGTCAGATCGAACCTCACCAGGCTCAAGGTTGACTCAGCCTTCCATCCTTCCAAGGTGGGTAAAATGAGGACCCAAAACTTTTGGGGGCAATATCTTGACTTTATAAACTACTTAGAGAGTAGTTTATAAACATGGCACATGGTTTTCCTGGGCCTTACATAAAGGGAAAGGTGTGAAGGCTAATGACAGATTCTTCCTGTATCTGGAAAGACATAGTGAAAGCCAGCCATCTATTATTAATTGAGAAAGACTGATTGGAAAAATTCAAGGCCATCAAAGCATTTTCCAGTTTATAGAATCTTAAATCATAAAAAGAGCTTTCGAGGTTATAAGCTTGCCTTGGTCATCACTGATAACGATGAAGGGTAGTGACCTCAAACAATTTGATAGCATGGTGAGGTTTGGGGGGAAAAAAGGCAAGGACATTTCTGAGTTCCCAGCTTTGCACACAGCTGATATATTTTCAGGTGAGTCTATTTTATTCCAGCTCACAGCAAAAGATGCTTTTGGGTTCATGTCTATTTCGAGTACAGATCGGATGTGGTACACATATGGTCCTGATTTAATGAGTGGTAGTTGTGGCCGGACCTCCTACTTTTGGCTGTCACAGCATTCTGTGGTCACGTGGTCACAATTTGCAACCTTCCTGCAGGCTTAGCAAAGGGAAGAGTCAGCAGGAAGTCAGGTTACAGTTATGGGAGGACTTCACTTAATGATCCAAGGAGTTTTTCTTTAATAATTGAACAATAACCAGAACTACTAAGTGGTGCAGTAACATGATTTTTCAACTTATGACAAGGTTGTTTAACAATAAACTTTCCAATTCCAATAGTGGCATTGTTAAACCTACCTGTGTTAAAAATCAGTAAGCGCCACATCCAGAGGTTTTGACACATCCGACCTAGACCTTGCAAAAATTTCAGGAAGTTTTTATGGAGAGAGAGAGAGAGAGAGAGAGAGACAGAGAGAGAGACAGAGACAGAGACAGAGAGACAGAGAGACAGAGACAGAGACAGAGACAGAGACAGAGACAGAGAGACAGACATGTGGACCTCCTATCAGAGTCTTAAATGGGTTATACCATAGATGCAATGAATCATCCTCATTGCATTAGCCACATTGAATCAGCTTACAGATTACAGTTTACAACCTTATATCAGCTGGCAGCAATTAAATCCTCAGTACCTTGACAAAAGAATTCTATTCTATTCTATTCCATTCCATTCCATTCTATTCTATTCTTTCATCTTGGTAATTATCATTTTGAGCAATAAAGTACAGTTTGTTTATTCCCTAGATTATTTATTATTTATTATGAACTCACATACCTTATATCCACTGAAATTAATTAGACTCAAAGATCGTTAAATTTCTGCCATGTCCAACCTAAATAATTCCTCTACAGGTAGTCCTCGACTTATGACCAAAATTGACCCCAAAATTTCTTTCGTTAATCAAGAACATTTGTTAAGCCAATTTTGCCCTATTTTACGACCTTTCTTGCCACAGTGCTTAAGTGAATCACTGCAGTTTTTAAATGAGTAGCATGTTTGTGAAGTGAATCTGGCTTCCCCGTGGACTTTGCTTGCCAGAAGGTCACAAATGGTAATGTCATGATTCTGGGACACTGCAATGGTCATAAATGTGAGTCAGTTGCCAAGGGGGGGGATTTTGCTCACATGAACATAGGAATGCTGCAAAGGTTATGAGTGTGAAAAATGGACACAAGTCACTCTATTTTAGTTCAGTTGTAACTTCAGTGACTACCTATATTTCTTCAGAAAATAGCTGCAAATTTAATCACAACCGACTTCCATTTCTTTCCTGTTCTTAGAATATAGGACTATTCACTATTATCAGCAGAAAATACATGAGACTGATAGTTAACATGTTGCCTCCAAAAGTTGGCATGCACAGATTAGCTATTTTTGGTCATCCCAATGTCAGGACACTTGAGAGAACTGAAACAGCTGTTCAATTTAAGCTTTATTTAAATCAATTTGACCCCGATCAAAATCATCTTCATTGCAACATATGGCACTTTATGTCTTGTAAAGCATCTTCTGTGCTTGTACTTTCAGGGTTCTCTTGAAATCCGTTGTTATTTTTCTCCTTGGTATTAATGAATTAGATAGATTGATAGATGATAGATAGATAGATAGATAGATAGATGATAGATAGATAGATAGATAGATGATAGATAGAGAGATAGAGATAGAGATAGAGATAGAGATAGAGATAGAGATAGAGATAGAGATAGAGATATGGATAGATAGATAGATAGATAGATAGATAGATAGATAGATAGATAGATAGAGAGAGAGAGAGAGAGAGAGATAGGTAGAAGTAGAGGTAGAGGTAGAGGTAGAGGTAGAGGTAGAGGTAGATAGATAGATAGATAGATAGATAGATAGATAGATAGATAGATAGATAGATAGATAGATAGATAGATAGAGATAGAGATAGAGATAGAGATAGAGATATGGATAGATAGATAGATAGATAGATAGATAGATAGATAGATAGATAGATAGATAGATAGATAGATAGAGATAGGTAGAGGTAGAGGTAGAGGTAGAGGTAGAGGTAGAGGTAGAGATAGAGATAGATAGAGATAGAGATAGAGATAGAGATAGAGATAGAGATAGAGATAGAGATAGAGATAGAGATAGAGATGATAGAGATATATTCCTCTGATTTTTCTGTGCCGATGATTTAAACAATAGACCATATTATTTAATCAAGTTACAATAGCAATAGCACTTGGACTTATATACTGCTTCACAGGGCTTTACAGCCCTCTCTAAGCGGTTTTATAGAGTCGTCGTATTGCCCCCAACAATCTGGGTCCTCATTTTACTGACCTCGGAAGGATGGAAGGCTGAGTCCACTTTGAGTCTGGTGAGATTCAAACTGCCAAATTGCAGACAGCAATATAAACTCAGCACAATGGACTTTATCAAAGCTGAAATGAGGTTCAGAAAACAGGACTTCATTCCTACCATTGTCCAACACGGGAAAAGGTCAAATTATTGGTTCACCTCTTCAACATCCCCAGAAGTAGGTTCACAGTCTCATTTCAGTCAAGTAAAGATTTATAACTCTTCAAAGTAAAAGGAAGCAATATTTCTCAAAGTAGCTGTTTCAGGACAAAGATTTAAAGGAAAAAGTCATGGTAAAATCTAAAATGGATGCATTTGATTTAATGTAGGACAATTATAATTTATTTAAAACATTAACCACAGTATTGCTTACCCTGTATTTAATAATTTCCATCCTTCGGTCACATTAATCTTAAGTGCTCCAGATGTCACTGATACCTGATATTTCCATTCTAAATTGAGAGATTTATTTACTGTTTAGAACAGCTGTCACCAACTGGTGGTCCATGGACCACTGGTGGTTCATGAGAAAATTTTGGTTGTCCACGGAAAAAGATATTTGCATTTTTTAGATTGCACAAAATCAGGCGTCCTCAAACAATGGCCCCTGGGTCAGAAACGTGCAATGAGCATTTGTGTTGCTGCAGAGAGTCTTCCCCTTCGGGATCTTTTTGTATGGGTTGGAGGGGGGAAGGAATTCTGACTTGGGGTCTGCTCCAGCCTCCTGGTGTGGGGCTTTGGGCAAAGGCTGGAGGAAAGTGTCACTAGTGGCGAAGAGCCAGAGAGACTTGTTCCAGTGGGACTACATCATGGCCTGGAACTGGCTGACCATCTCAGCCTGCTGAGCCTCCAGGTGACAGTAGCTGGCCTTGCACTCCCGCAGGTCTTCCCTCTGCTTGAAAAGCCTATGCTCGTAATCCTCAGTGAGGCGCTTCTGCTGAGCCTCCTTCTCAGTCAGATCCAATTTGAACAGAGCCAGCTGTTTTGCCAACTCTTTCTCATGGTGGCTGCTTAGCTTCAGCAATTGCTTTCTGTTGGGGCCCTTCTGTTGGGCAGGGAGGCGAAGAACAAGTAGAGGCCGTCGAGGCACTCCTTGAAATGAGTGACATCGAGTTGGCCACCCCCACCCAGTCACATGACCATCTGGCCACGCCCGCCCACCCAGTCATTAGGCAGATCATATTAGTGGTCTGCAGGAATTAAAATGATGAATTTAGGGGTCCCTGAGGTCTGAAAGGTTGTGGACCTCTAGTTTTGAAGATAGTCAGAGGTAGACATCTAGTTTAAAATAGGACATGGCTCCTTTAAAAGGTTGCCTTTGAAGCATCTTCCCTATTAGCAGGCGATGAATTTGTGGTGGGTTCGGGCCGGTACAGCCCAGTATGGGAGTACCTGTAGAAGCCAGGAGCAGCTGATAGCATACAGGTACGGTGGCTCATTTGGCCCATCCACCCGCCCACATTCTATACTGGTTTTTAAAGCAACTGGCCAATTGTGCATGCGCGCACAGTGTGCGGCGCCTGCACAAGCTCCAACAAGCAGGTGGGTATTGCAGGAACACATGGCCCCTAAGCACTGTACCAGTAGCGACGGGGAGAGGAACCCACCACTGTGATGAATCCTGCTGTAGCGCTCCAATAGAAGGAATTGGACAGTTCCACTTCTCCAATCTGGTGCGTACGAATATTTTGGACTTCTAGAGATTATTTCTAGAATTTCTCAGCAGGATGGGAATGGTGACACCTGAAATATAATATTTTTGTAAAACATTACGAAACAGAGGAAACGGTTCATTTAAGTTAGGATCGTTAAATCAGTATTTCCACATAACTTTGTGCAATAAGCTGTTTTGCTGAAGCAAATAGATCAATAGATCATCGGTGGTGTTTTAGAAAATACGATAATGTGAAATAATTGGCAATATAAAATAAAAGACTAGATCTTCGGGAGAAGTGCTCTGTAGTTGTGTAAAGATGCACAGGCCTATTATAAGAGGCAAGAAAATGTCAACTCATCACTAGCACAAAACTCCCCGGAATAAATAGTAAATTACACAACAATTTCCTTTATTCTCCTTCCTACTTTTATTATGTCTTTTAACTTATTTTCATCATTTCATCATGTTTCTATTAACACTTTCTATTTTTTTAACATTTTGAATATATCTATCATCTTCTCTGGATAAATAGAATAGAATGGACTGGACTGGACTGGACTAGAATAGAATAGAATAGAATAGAATAGAATAGAATAACAGTTGGAAGGGACCTTGGAGGTCTTCTAATACTAATAATAAAGAGCCGAGGTGGCGCAGTGGTTAAATGCAGCACTGGAGGCTACTTCAGCTGACTGCAGTTCAGCAGTTCGGCTGTTCAAATCTCACCGGCTCAAGGTTGACTCAGCCTTCCATCCTTCCGAGGTGGGTAAAATGAGGACCCGGATTGTTGTTGGGGGCAATATGCTGACTCTGTAAACCGCTTAGAGAGGGCTGAAAGCCCTATGAAGCGGTATATAAGTCTAACTGCTATAATACAACCTCCTGCCTAGGCAGGAAACCCTACACCATTTCAGACAAATGGTTATCAGATCTCTTCTTTAAAAACTATATTCAAAAGTCCCACCAGATCTTCACCTCCTCATTTTTGGTAACTTTTTCCACTTTGTGTCCCCATCTTAAGCCATGTCCATGTGAAGTTGTCATCATGTTTTCCTTCAATGTTTTTCAAATGCTGTCCATGCAAAGCTTTGGTTTTTCCATCTATTTAATCTATCATCCAGCTGTTTTTCCTTATATTCTGCCTTTGTTTCTGTTATTTTTATGCTGTTCTCCATTTTTACAGCATGTAGCAATTTTTCTGTACTTCAGCTCACGTAATCATTCAAACTTCATTTCTCTTTTACAGTTTGATGGATTTGCAATAGCCCCCTCCCCCCACTATTATTATTACTGTTGTTGTTGCTGTCGCTGCTGCTGCTGTTGTTGTTATTATAATTACTGGTTAATCTTTGGTGAGATTCACAGCCTTTGGGGCTGGTTGGTAGATCAACAGCTTGAGTCCTAACCAAGGACCTAGGAACGGTTAAGCTAATGTTGGAGGATATAAGCTGTTCCAAGTAGGTTTGTTGTTGTTGTTATTGTTGTTGTTCTTCTTATTATTATATCAAGCCACAACACTAGCTGGTTCAGGTTTGTCCCCCAGTAGAGAAGAAACTGCATTTGGCAGGCATATGGTGCCTCATGGTTGCTTCACGCTTCTCTTCTTCTCGTTTCTGCACTTCTGTATCTTCATAAGAAACCATCCAGATGGAACTGTTGAATTCTTGTCAGGGCTTCTACTTGATATGCAGAAGATGTTTAGGCTGAAATGCTATTCTTAGCTTCTGGACTTGTGAGTGCCACAAAAAAATCGAAGGGCGCTGAATATTCAAACCTTGCTGTCAATCCTTCAAAGATTTATAAGACTGTGGACTTCCTGTGAGGATTCATGGTGAACTTACCCATCCCTGAAGGAGCAGAGATGGCATGGTGGCCAAGATTGATGGCCAGATGGCAAATTGTGAGTGGTGAAGCTTCTTCCAGAAAAAGGAAAGGTGGTGAGATGACCCACTTGCACTCTGGACAACTGCTGTTCATGAGCAGACTGCGGGAACTGTCATTTTTGTGGTCAACTTGGGAGTTGTATGGTTGGGATTTCATAGCCGCGATGCTGCCTATGTGGACATAAGGTTTGCTGAGCCTTTTTCTTTAATTACTTTCAGAGATTGCTTCTTAACTGCTTTTCAGCTTTTAGGAAACTTTGAATTGAAAAGTTATGACACAGGGTATGTTTCCACCAATCCCCAGAACATAAGTTTTAAACACAAGTGCTTGGAGTTTATGTGGTACCTCAGAGCTAAGGGCACATCTTGACAAAATAAAAATTGAGCAGTTTCATCATCAAAGCAACCATTCGCTTGAGCAGACAATCTGTAAACTTCTCAGTGCATGCCAGAGGTCCTTGAAAATCTGAATAATTTTCATGATCATAGGGAGATCTACATAATCTGTGATGGGCTGGCCCAATCCAACAAATCTCCTATTTCTCAAAAGGAAAAGAGTTAAAACTGCCAACACCTGAGCAAGAGGTGCACATTTTCTAACAAATGCCCCAATTGGCATCTTTTTATTTTCTAAAAACATCTGGGTGGCCAAAAGCATTCATCTGTCCATGTATTTTCCATGTCTCTGTCTCTTATCCATCCATCCATCCACACCCCCACCCCCCACCCATCCCTACCTACCTACCTACCTACCTACCTACCTACCTACCTACCTACCTACCATCTCTCATCTATCTATCTATCTATCTATCTATCTATCTATCTATCTATCTATCTATCTACCTACCTACCTACCTACCTACCTACCTACCTACCTACCATCTCCTATCTATCTATCTATCTATCTATCTATCTATCTATCTATCTATCTATCTATCTATCTACCTATCATCTACCCACCCACCCACCCACCCACCTACCATCTCTCATCTATCTATCTATCTATCTATCTATCTATCTATCTATCTATCTATCTATTTATCTACCTACCTACCTACCAACCAACCAACCAACCAACCAACCAACCAACCAACCAACCAACCAACCTGCCTACCATCTCTCATCTATCTATCTCTCATCTATCTATCTATCTATCTATCTATCTATCTATCTATCTATCTATCTATCTATCTATCTATCTATCTACCTACCTACCTACCTACCTACCTACCTACCTACCTACCTACTTACCTACCATCTCCTATCTATCTATCTATCTATCTATCTATCTATCTATCTATCTATCTATCTATCTATCATCTATCATAATTTTAAAAACCTAAACAAAAGTCAAGGAAAGAATAAATAGTTCAGCACAATAATATTTTCTCTAAGAAACATCCACATGAGCAGACACAGTACCTGATTAACAGCCAAGTAAATAATTTAAGATTTTCTCTGCTACTATCCTTCTCATCCAAAATTTTGGGTTCCCTTATGACTATAAAGCATTTGCAATTTTAAAACATTTTAACTTCCTGCAAAAAGAACAAAGTTATACCCCCTATTAATATTTTATTTGGACTTAAAACAAAAGGCACTGAATACGCTGAGCTTTGGTTTCACTTCATCAACTGAGCTACCTTTTTTGAAAACAAAAGCAAACAATAATAATAACACTGTAGAGAATATTGTCAAAATGTGCAGAAAGATACCAAGAGCTAACTATTGTAGGTAGAATTGTACTTTGTAGAGAGAGAGAGACATCCAAAGTGAAACTTGCCTGAAAGAAGCAGTAAATTAAACTTGCCGGATTACTACAGCATAGAGACCAATTTACAATCTTAAATATTCTTGCATTATTAAAAATTACAAGACTGTGCATAAATATTGAGTTGTGTTATTAGACCTCCTTATAAAACCTCAGTTTTAGTAGAATGAGTGTAACGAGGGATGTAACATGGATAGAGTCTTCTTTCTTAGTCAACACACTGAATGGGTCCCTTTCTCATCATGGCCCAAGAATAAAGAAAGACACCCTCTCTGGATATCCATTCTAGATATCAATTTCATTCCTGTAGAACAACTTCACTGAGAAGGACACAAATCTGGTCCTTCAAAAATTCAATTGTTGGTTCTCAACCTAGAATAAGACTGAAGACTTCTGTCAGAGAATGATCTGAAAGCTTTTCAGTCTAAGAGCATTGGTTCTCAATTGCCTTCTATAGAAGACTGTAGAATAACAGAATTGGAAGGGACCTTGGAAGTCTTCTAGTCCAACCCCCTGCTTAGACAGGAAACCCTACACCACTTCAGACAAATGGTTATCCAATCTCTTCTTAAAAACTTCCAGTGTTGGAGCAGTCATAACTTCTGGAGGTAAGTTGTTCCACTGATTAATTGTTCTGTCAGGAAATTTCTCCTTAGTTTTAAGTTGCTTCTCTCCTTAATTAGTTTCCACCTATTGCTTCTTGTCCTATCTTCAGGTGCTTTGGAGAATAGTTTGACTCCCACTTCTTTGTGGCAACCCTTGAGATGTTTGAACACTGCTATCATATTTCCCCTAGTTCTTCTTTTCATAAGACTGGTCATATCCAATTCCAGCAACCATTCTTTACATGTTTTAGCCTCCAGTCTCCTAATCATATTTGTTGCTCTTCTCTTCACTGTTTCTAGAGTCTCAATATCTTTTTTACATTGTGGCAATCGAAATTGGATGCAGTATTCCAAGTGTAGTCTTACCAAGGCATTATAAAATTATATTAACATGGAGGAGTGCAAATTGAAAGTATGTCTCTTTTTACAATGCAGAGAACTATCTTTCTTGCAAAAATGGGTTTCATATTCCACTAAGAGACAAGCTTGTTCTATTTTTGATTTGAAGCAATGTGTGAAATTGGTGTTATAGATTACTTGTAATGTTTTATGGCTTACATTCTACAAATCGGGGTACTATAGAGATGTCTACAAACAGTTTTTAAAAGACACAAAGGTTTAGCATGTTTACGAATCTAGCTATTCAATCCCTATAAGCCATGGTTTATGAAGCTAGGGATAAATATCTGAATCCTTTTGATTAACCTTTAGATAAAATATCTGGTTCTGAAAATTAGAGCATTCATATTCATTTGAGGAGCACAATCCATCCCTCAGATAATTGGTTTTGTGATATATATTTTTTGATCTAAATTGTAAAGGTGGGATCTTACAAAATATAAATACTCACAGCAACATCTACTTTATGCTTATACTGGTCTTCACTCTAAATTATGCAAAAGAAGCAAATATACTCAATCTTTTCTTTAAAAATATGCATAATTAATGGAGGATTCAAAATTCTGTTTGGCTTTTCATTATTGATAATGCTATATGTGTTGTATAAATGCTTGAGTATTTCCAAGCAATCATACAACATCAATGAAAAATTCAAAGAACTTATTTCAAACATTTATGAGTTCCAATATTATACTAAAGTCTGAATTGTACAAGGTACCTCCTTAGTGAATTGGGAAATATATCTCAAAGGGTGTCTTCCATGAGTAATTATTTTGCTTGCTTATTAATTGGCATTCGATGTTTAATCATTGTTAACATTCATCAAATACTATTTTCTGAATTTCATTTCCTAAAGTTCTTTTTCTGGATTAATTAGTATTCATCATTTCAATCACTTTTGGTGGGGAGGATACCATTATATTTGGGGTAATAACACCATGTTGGTGGCTCTACCATTACAGTACAGATTTCTGGGGTCTATTTATCTTTAGAATGATGAGAGCTAGATTGGGATAAGTTCGAAAATTGAATTCTCAATCAGCTTGCTGGATTCTGCTTTGGGTAAAAACCACATAAGACTGTTGTGTAGTTACATGATTCGTGATGGATATGGACACCATCTCAAGATCTTTAGATTGGAAGGTAGACCCAATAAATAAGAGAGAGAGGGAGAAAGAAACAGCTCTAACTTTGCAACATCTGGATTCTTTGCCCTATTGCAACACATGGAGAACATGAGCTTCATCTGCATATCAGCTTTAGCAACAATACGAAGAACGGTTGCAGGAACTGGGTATGTCTCGTTTAATGAAAAGAAGGACTAAGTGAGACATGATAGCAGTGTTCCAATATCTCAGGGGCTGCCACAAAGAAGAGGGAGTCAAACTATTCTCCAAAGCACCTGAGGCAGGAGAAGAAGCAATGGGTGGAAACTAATCAAAGAAAGAAGCAACTTAGAACTAAGGATAATTTTCCTGACAGAACAATTAATAAGTGAAACAACTTCCCTCCAGAACTGGAAGTTTCTAAGATGTTGGATAACCATTTGTCTGAAGTGGTGTTGGGTTTCCTGCCTAAGCAGGGGGTTGGACTAGAAGACCTCCAAGGACCCTTCCAACTACGTTATTCTATTCTAACTTATTCTTAAATTATAGATTGCATACAAGCAACCAATGTTCCTTGTAGACTATTCTGCCTCTAGTTATTATTTCTGGACTATTACTTATTATGTAGATTCAGCAGATACTCAAGGGTGTATTATAATGAGCCAGACTATTCTTCTTTGCCAAGGACTTGCAATTAGGATCTTGATCCCTGACAATTCTGTGACACTTCTTGTTGTTGTGCCATATCCATCATCGGACATTGGCGATCATGTTGGGGATCCTATTTTTATCAGCAGAAAAGCACAGAAAAAAGTGCTTTTGAGTTTTGTCCAAACCGGTCCCTTAGGTTTTGAAGCCACAATTTCTTTCTTCTTCTGCCTGGACCTGATTTGCCTTGAATGTTTCCTTGGAGGATTAAGTGAAGTATGGCGTATTTTTCCAGGTGTCCGAAATATTTCTAACTTTCACTTCTTTATGGTTTTGATGATTTCCCTTGGCTTTCCCAGGAGGCTTATCACCTCCACATTTCTGATTTTGTAACCTGGATTATGCATACTGTATTTTCCCAAAAATAAAACACTGTCTTATTTTCTTTCTTATTCTTTTGACCTCTAGAAATAAGCCCTTGGCTTTATTTTCAGGGAGGTCTTATTATTCTTGAGGTGCAGGAGGCAGCAAGCGTGGTCACCTCATGGCTTATTTTTTTTTGGGAGGGCTTATTTTTTGGAGAGGGCTTATTTTAGAGCATGCGTTCAAAAGCCCAATTGGGCTTATTATCTGGAAGGGCTTATTTGTGGGAAAACAAGGTAACAGCTGTCTATAAATCCACATTGTAAATGTTTCTAGTCTCTTCAAGTGGCTTTCTATCAGAGACCAACTCTTCACTCTGTAGAGCAGAATAGAAAGTTCTATGACACATACCTTCTAATTCTAAGATCAGGTTTTGAAGTGATAACTTGTACACTACTTAAGAGAAGGCAGTTGGTGAGTAATGTACTGAAAGCCCCTCTCCCGGCAAAAGGCATTTGTTAATAGAATTATGCTTCTCAATTTATTATTCCAATGTTGCCTTTCTCAGATTAACTATGTTGAATGGTTGTAAAACAGATGCCTCAATATTAGGGGTAAAAAGTCAGCAGGTTCTGACAGGTTCTGGAGAACCAGTAGTGGACATTTTGAGTTGTTCGGAGAACCAGAAAATACCATCTCTGACTGGCTCCAGACAGGGGTGGGAATGGAGATTTTGCAATATCTTTCCCTCAGGAGTGAGGAGGGAATGGAGATTTTGCCGTATTCTTTCCCTGGAGTGGGATGGGAATGGAGATTTTGCAGTATCCTTCCCCTGGGGTGGGGTGGGAATGGGGATTTTGCAGTATCCTTCCCCTGGAGTGGGGTGGGAATGGAGATTTTACAGTATCCTTCCCCTGCCATGCTCACCAAGCCACACCCACAGTACCAGTAGTAAAAAAAAGTTGAATTTCACCACTGCTCAATATCTTCAGTGTTCCAGATTGATCAATTTCAGTGCATCATTTTGTTGGAAGAAATATCCATCTGGTTCAGTTCCAAGCAGGGAGAAAGACACTGGAAACAACATGGAGGCTGATTGGAAAGAAAGTTTATTTATTGGTGAACTGAACCATCAGGGTTTATGGTTCTGGGCAGCTGACAAAATGAAGTTTAGAGTGGGTGGGTTTTTATACCTTCTGGATTCCCCCGGGGGGGGTCATGTAGAGGTCATAGCTGGTTCTATAGACAAAAGAGGAAATGCAAATCCTAGGTTTGCCTTAGCCAATTTTGTCAATCTTTTGTTTGTTGCTTATCTGGAGTTTCTGCCTGACCCAGTCTTTCTGAATGGATTACCAAATCTGCATTTCTAAAAACTGGCCTCCTCAGATTCTGCTTGGGGCTGGGAAACTGGGGCTGGTTTCTGTCTCCCTTAAGATTTTTTTTTAATTTCTCCTTTAGGAGAAATATTTTATCCTGCCTTTTTAATATTCCCCAAAATATTTCCTTCTGGGAGGAGGGGGGCTTCCTACAACTTCAACTTGTAG
This sequence comes from Thamnophis elegans, assembly GCF_009769535.1. Taxonomy (NCBI): domain Eukaryota; kingdom Metazoa; phylum Chordata; class Lepidosauria; order Squamata; family Natricidae; genus Thamnophis; species Thamnophis elegans. The sequence continues at coordinate 58,915,358 of NC_045551.1, read as the reverse complement.
TCATTCTTAATATTATTGTGATGTCAGTGTTCCAAGTATCATGTAGAATTAAATCAGAGTCCAAGGCAAAACGATCCTTAAAGTTCCAACTTAATAAATCGGACATCTTAGCACATTTGTGAAATCCCAATTCTGGATGTTACATCGGATTCCCACCCAGTTGAAAGTTCATGATCTTGTCCCCACACCCACAAATCCATCACATGGTCCAATCTTCTGCTTCCATGCTGGCATCTCCACTCAGCTGCTTCTGGTCAGGTGCAGAGGTGCGGAGACAAAAAATGACCTTGGCTTCTAGAAAAGAATGACTACAACACATTCCAAAATTCTACTCCTTTCTATTCCCCCCTCCCAACTACTACACTAATGAAACAGCATAAGAGAGAGTGTGTCAGGCCAAAGATCCTAAAAGGGATATAACTGCAGGCCTGACATGTGATTTATTAGAAGTGCCTTTCAATTTAATATCCCAAAATGAAGCCCAAAATGCCTAATAACCATAGCAGTTTTTTTAAAATTATTATTATATATTCTTACTTCTTTTCAGATGACATAAATCTTCCACCCTTTTTAAAGTTCTGGATCTCATCACTCTTTTCTCATAAACCACATTTTGTTCCAGAACAGAAGAACACCACAGTGCATGATAAATCTGTAAACAAGACATAAATATTTGAAGCATGCATGCTTTTCCTTTTCTTTATTTCTGAAGTGTCTTTTCTTCAAAATATATTATTTTAAAAAGAAACCATAAAAGTCATAATGGTAGTCAAACAATGACTGTATATTTTACTTATTTATTTAAAGCATGAGTAAGAAGTAGAAGTTTTCTTTCATATTTTCTTCCTTTCTCAAGCAAATCAAATTTGGAATAGAGGCATTTATCTTCCCCCAAAAACCAGAATAGCTGAAGGCCAAGGACTCTCTGTTTCTTCTTGTGCAGTTTGAAGTTTTCAACTTGCTCAGCTGAATCTGGAAGACATCTAACAAGCCTACAAGCCATGCTAACTATAACACAACCACAAAAGAATATTTTTCTTGGATGCATTCTGCACAACTAACCACATGGATGCACCAATATTATACAAATGGAGAAATGCAAGGTGGACAGAATTTTTCAGCAGTCATTTTCAAGTAGTAAAAAATAATAATAACCAGAATAACAGAGTTGGAAGGGACATGGGAGGTCTTCTAGTCCAGGGGTCACCAACCTTTCGGACCTCAGGGACCACTAAATTCATAATTTTAAATTCTGTGGTCCACTAATATGATCTGACTAATGACAGAGTGGGTGGGTGTGGCTATGTGGTCATGTGACTGTGTTGGCATGGCCAACTTGATGTCACTTGCATCAAGGGGTGCCTCACTGGCCTCTACTCGCCCCTCCCTCCCAGCCATTCCTCACCTGGGCTCCTTAGGGTCCCAACAGGAAGCAGTTGTTGGCGCTAAGCAGCCATCATGAGAAAGAGTTGGTGAAACAGCAGGCTCAGTTCAAATTGGATCTGACCAAGAAGGAGGCTCAGCAGAAGCACCTCTCTGAGGACTACAAGCATTGGCTTTTCAAGCACAGGGAAGACCTGCGTTAGTGCAAGGCCAGGTACTGGCACCTGGAGGCTCAGCAGGCTGAGATGGTCAGCCAGTTCCAGGCCATGATACAGTTCCATTGGAACAAGGCCCTCCGGCACTTTGCCACCAGCTTCCCTCAAGCCTTCACCCAAAGCCCCACACCAGGAGGGTGAAACAGACCCCAAGTTGAAATTACTGCCCCCCTCTGCCCCACACAAAAAGACCCCAAAGGGGAGACTCTCTGCAGCAATGCAAACATTCATTGCACATATCCGACCCAGGGGCCATAGTTTGAGGACCCCTGATTTAGTACAATATAAAAAATGCAAATAATTTTTCTGTGGACCACCAAAATTTTCTCACAGACCACCGGTGGTCCAAGGACCACCAGTTGATGACCGCTGTTCTAGTCTAACCTCCTACGCAAACAGGAGACCCTATACTATTGGGTTGGACAAAGCCTGTCCAATTTCTTCTTGAAAACACCCAACGATGGAGCAGCCACAATGTCAGAAGGCAACACATTATATTGATTAATTGTTCTCACTGTAATTTCTCCAAATTCTAGTGGAGACTCTAGAAAGAGTGCAGGGAAGAGCAACAAAGATGATTAGGGAACTGGAGACTAAAACCTATGAAGAATGGTTGCAGGAACTGGGTATGTCTAGTTGAATGAAAAGAAGGACTAGGGGAGACATGATAGCAATCTTCTAATATCTCAGGGGTTGCCACAAAGGAGAAGGAGTCAAACGATTCTCCAAAGCACCTGAGGGTAGAACAAGAAGAAATGGGTGGAAACTAATCAAGGAGAGAAGCAACTTAGAACTGAGGAGAAATTTCCTGACAGTTAGAACAATGAATCAGTGGAACAACTTGCCTCCAGAAGTTGTGAATGCTCCAACAGTGGAAGTTTTGAAGAAGATATTGGATAACCATTTGTCTGAAATGGTATAGGGTTTCCTCTCTAGGCAGGGGGTTGTACTAGAAGACAGGAGCCGAGGTGGTGCAGTGGTTAAATGCAGCACTGCACTGCTACTTCAGCTGACTGCAGTTCTGCAGTTCGGCTGTTCAAATCTCACCGGCTCAAGGTTGACTCAGCCTTCCATCCTTCCAAGGTGGGTAAAATGAGGACCCGGATTGTTGGGGGCAATATGCTGACTCTGTAAACCACTTAGAGAAGCAGTATATAAGTCTAACTGCTATTGCTATTGCTATGCTAAGACCTCGAAGGTCCCTTCCAACTCTCTATTCTATTCTATTCTATTCTATTCTATTCCTAACCCAATAAACCATATTAACAAACACCCAATCTCATTACACCAGCATGAACATGTTGCACCGGCTCTGCAAATCCATCATATTACTTAGTTATGATATTATCTTGCATTCTGGAGTCTAAACAGCCCACTGATAATAAAAAAAACTGTTCTTCAACCTGTTTGTGCGGGTGGCTATACTTCTATATCTCCTTCCCAATGGTAGGCTCACTCATCAAAGAATTCATAAAAGTTTCTTATTAATATCAGGAATATTTGGGTTTTCACCACATCTGTGTATTGTTATTTAGTTCTATTTAATATAAAATATACAAACATTTCAGGATACATTTGTGATTGTTTTTTAAAACAAATTGCTTACCAAACCTTTTTTGTAACTGTATTGTTACAAAATTGTAACTGAAAATTAGTTGTAGAACTAGCAAAAGATTGGCAGGAAAGCAGAGTCTTCAATAGGATTTGATAGATCAATATGAAAATTTATATTTATGACATAACTGTTATGCTCCATTGAGTCATAGAAAACTCTTGATGACATTTCTTCATCATATTATGCAATCCTTTACATTTTCACCAAATCATAGAATGAATACATCAATTGATTTGATGGATTTCTTGTGATCACAATTAAATAATTACACACAGCACTTTTTTTTTCAGATAAACTTTATCCCGTTCTGTTCCTTTTGAAATCAATATTGAATTCTTACAAGATATTTTGGTCAAAATCCTATCTGAGTAGTTCCTTAATGTTTTGGATACTAAAGGTTAAAGTAGCTATTTTGAAAATTAACAATAATTCAAGATTGGTAAAAACATTACAAAATTTGCTTGGTTTTCACTATTGGACCCTGTTATTATTTCCTTCCCTCTGCTTGCCCTATATAACCTGTAAATTCCATGCTGTTATAAAGCCACTTTCTTAGTAATAAACCTGAAAAAAAATGAAACAAATGTTTCTTTTGCGATCTGAGCCATCCCCATTTAAAAGAGTAGCTTTATTGCTTTTCATATATCTACAAAAAGCAATATATAGCACCCACAATTTTTCAACAGCCTATGAAAAACTGTAATTTTGTGTGTGTGCAAGGACAGGGTCGTATATGCAATTGTCTTTTCACTCCCCTCTACAAATGCTAATAGTGGATAATAAAGCTCACACACAATGATATAAATAAGCATCTTAAGAGTCTCCAAAGAGCATAACCGTTTTATAAGATTGTGTTCTGTTCTTTTAGAGCAATTACATTGTGACTTTTATAGGCATTTACTAGATCTGGGAGAGGAGGAGAACTGTTGATATAGTTGTTTCTTATTATTTCTAAGGTCTCACTCCCTTACAAATTTCTATCAAGTTTAATGTTTATCCTCCCTTCCCCAGTAGAAAGTTTGCAAGTCAATAAAAGCAGAAGTCCAGATTCCCAAAGAGAGAAGAGAACAATATATCTGGGTTACTTATGACAATGAAATAAAATTCCTGTTTCACCTGTATTAGTTCATAGATGCTGAAGAGGTAAGCTGTATCACATATTGTGGTGAGGCTTGATTGTTTGACAATTATGATCCTTATATCATGAGCAGCAGCAGCCAATATAATCCTAAATTGCATTAAAAGAAGGATAGAATCAGGAGTGGTAGAGGGGGAGGGGAAGTAGGGTAGAGGGGAATGATGGAGGGAAGATGGAAAGTTGGAGGGGGGCGAAAGAAAGGGTGTATGGAGGGTCGAAGAGGTACATTGGGTTTCTATTTTGGGGGGTATTGTTGACAAGAGGAATGGCTGTGTTTATTGTTTAATGTTATATGGCCCCGGTTATGCACAGTATATATGTGACTGTACGAAAAAGGAAAATGGAAAATAAAAATACATTTACCAAAAGAAGGATAGAATCAAGATCACATGAAGTAAAAGGTAAAGGTTCCCCTCACACATATGTGCTATTCGTTCTCGTTACTATGGGGCAGTGGCGGTGCTCATCTCCGTTTCAAAGCTGAAGAGCCAGCGCTGTCCAAAGACGTCTCCGTGGTCATGTGGCTGGCATGACTAAACACCGAAGGTGCACGGAACGCTGTTACCTTCCCACCAAAGGTGGTTCCTATTTTTCTACTTGTATTTTTACGTGCTTTCGAACTGCTAGGTAGGCAGAAGCTGGGACAAGTAACGGGAGCTCACTCCATTAAGTGGCACTACGGATTCGAAATGCCGAACTGCTGACCTTTCTGATAGACAAGCTCAGTGTCTTAGCCACTGAGCACAGTGTCCCTCATTACATCAATTATTAGTTGTCAACTCTGAAGCCATCTTGTGCCACCTCATAGTTGCCATGAAGCCTGAGAGTGGAAGGGAAGGGGGAAGTAGATAGCCGAACTAACCTGTCAAAATAAAAAGTTTTCCTGTGGGAACCAAGGTAATTGTGACAGGTGGCTGCTTCTTCCTCTTCTTCTTCTTCTTCTTCTTCTTCTTCTTCTTCTTCTTCTTCTTCTTCTTCTTCTTCTTCTTCTTCTCCTCCTCCTCCTCCTCCTCCTCCTCCTCCTCCTCCTCCTCCTCCTCCATTAATCACTTATCCATGCTATTTACAAAATATGCAAGAAATACTTCTAACTCAACCATAGCCTGCTTTTCATTCTTAAACACACTTGTGTTTGGTATAGAGTTGTGGGTCACGATTACATGGAAATCTACAAGGACCATCCACATGGATGGTTGTTTAAAGGTGGCCACAGAGCTAGAGAGAGTTGACATTCCCCATTAGTTCTTTTTATAAGCAGCATCCTGAATGGGTTTATCAAATCCCATATTTCTCTACCAGACATCATAGCAAAATAACCTAGAGAGACAGCTAACATTTTAGGCCTGCATTTAATGTTGCATTCAATTTCCCACTAATCCATCTTAGCTGCACCAATGCTTCATGGAGAAAGGAGGCAGGAAGTGACAAATGTTTTAGGACAAAGCAAGACCATAGGCCTTGTCCTAAAATGTTGAGAATTATGTGTTAAGGTAGACCAAAGAGTCACCCAAATTAATGGCTATGCTATAAACCAGATTTTGAATTTTTAACCTGAGATTTAATTTATGGCAGCCTCGGTTTCCTGCCTTCCTACTTACACATGCCCAGGAACAGATGCTGGATTATTGACTCTCAGGGAAATTATTAGCCACAGGACAGTGCTAAAATTCATTTTCATTGCCCCCAGTCTTACTCTTTATTTTTAGTGGTACATGCAATGTTACAAAAATACAAAGCATTTATAATGCAATGTAGCAGATAGGAACCAGTTAGTCCAAATTCCTGGAATGCAGAGATCATGACTGATGGGAAGGTGAAAAGAGAGCGTTAGAAAAGATAAAAATGCTTTGCTTCCAAAGGATTCTTAAGATTTCAGGAAAAGAGAATGTATTGTTTGTTGTTTTTTATTTATGTTTATTTCTTGCTATCTTCTGAATGATCTGGTTGGCAATAGATTCTCAGGGAGGAAATCTATCTATTTCATCACTAGGAGTTGCAAATGATTTGATGGTACAGAATCAATCAATTGACTTTTATTTATTTATTGGATTTATATGACTTCCCATCTCTGTGCATCTTACAATATTTAAAACAATGCAAAAAAACCAACACATTAATATAGTATAATACCATAAAGCACAACAACTCATATAGCAGCCAGACGTAGCAGACAGGGCTTGTAAAGATTAATGAAGCCGCTTAGTAAACAGGAAAGATGAATGTCCAACAGGGAACCTCTTCTGTGAATGTAGAACATGGAGACTCACACAAACAATCCTCTCTTAGATCAGCAGGGAAGGCATTTTCGAAAATGTTTCCATCGCTGAAGTTAGAAAACCTGTAAAAATGTAGTTCTGTTCTGACCCAGGCTTCCTCAGCAGCACGAAGCTGAGTCCTCATCCCAATAAACACTTTTTATTTAATTTACAGTGAATTCCTCTCCAGCAAAGTCTTTCCTCTCCCACAGTCTTTCAAGATAGTTCACGATTACTGACCTTTATCAGGCTTGGAAAGTAGTCGGGCCGATATCTTTCAAAGGCCACAAGACTTGGCAAGAATGCCGGAATGAACTAATTGTCTCCTGCAAACACTCCTCCCCTTTCGCTCCTCTTTTATTTCCTATGGGAGGGGCCATTCACTGTCCACCTGCGGACTTACTCCCAAGTCAACCCTTGTTCTTTAGCTGTTCCCTTCATCTGGCAACTCAGCACATGCATACACTGGAAACAGGCTCCAGCTGTTCATCTGCCTCACTGATGTCTGACTCCGAAGGCAGCTGATAACTGTCAGATGGCCCTGGCCCCTCTCTGCCTCCAAGACAGAGCCCTCGTCAGAGCCAGATTCCAGGACTGACCCATATTCCTACCCAACCTCCTCACTCTCTGAATCCACTCCGCTGACCGCTGGCAGGCCACAACAAGTTCTTTTATTAGGCTTTTAATGATGACTTTTAAAATAACCGCTATTAACGGTTGGGTTAAATGTTGCCTTTTGGTTTTCACAATTAGAGGGTGTTTCAAGTACTTGCATAATTAGAAAGGAGGGATAGCAATAGCAATAGCAGTTAGACTTCTTTACCGCTTCGTAGGGCTTTCAGCCCTCTCTAAGCGGTTTACAGAGTCAGCATATTGCCCCCAACAATCCGGATCCTCATTTTACCCACCTCGGAAGGATGGAAGGCTGAGTCAACCCTGAGCCGGTGAGATTTGAACAGCCGAACTGCTGAACTGCAGTCAGCTGAAGTAGCCTGCAGTGCTACATTTAACCACTGCGCCACCTTGGCTCAATTTATTAAGATATAAACTTAATAAATAATAAATAACAGCAATCTCAATACATTCATGTAAGAAGGTTTTTTTTTCCTTTCATGTGCACCAATGTCTGGCTTTCCAACTTAGAGATCTTTACCAACATTTGACTAAGGATAAAAGTGTTCCCTGCATTGCAATTAAAAAATTGTTCCCCCAGGTTTGCAACTTCAGCAACTTTAAGATGTGTGGACTTCAATGCCCACACATCTTCAAATATATTTTCTGACTTGGCATGAATTCTGGAATTGGCAAGCATTAAAAACAAATAAGCTCAGCGAGACATCATTTTTCATTAGCATTCCAGTGGCATTGACTGATATTTAATCCTATCAAATGCTGTTCCAAGTAGTCCAAAGTGTGAAACACACCTCATGTGGCTCACCTGGGTGACCGTCAAAAGCTTTGGAGAAGTTTTACCAACTCTTGCTAATATAACTGATCCACCTGTTCTGTGATGCTTTGTTCTTCTTTCCTTTAGAATGTAGATCAATTTACCCTTCTGAACATTAATATGTTACTCAGACCCGCACAGAAAAAGAATCCAGCCTTCTTGGAAGTCATTAGCAAAGAATAGCATGTCAAAGGTCTAGAACATTTAAAATTAACCTGATTAGAAAACTGAGTAGCATTAATCAAAAGGACATATTTGTAAATGTATGGTCTCCTTTGATTGTCCTTTGCATTCATCAACTCTTTTTCCCAATCAACATTTCATCGAAAAGATAGTCTTTGAACTAACATCTAGTATTCATTTTATAATAACAAAGTTCTTTGTTTATTGTATTATTATATACTTTATTGATTAAACATGAAACTCAGTCAACTGAACATTCAAAAATAGATCGCAAATACAATTGACTGGTGCTAATGGTTGATATGAGTTGCTGCCAGCATCCTAGGTATCCACCAAGTACCTTTTTAAAGTATACGATGTTCCGAGTAGCACAGTTTTTTGCAGTTCTGCTGGTGTTATTGCAGGAAGCTGCAATATGTTGATGTATCTTATAAAATTCTTGGGCATGGTGTCAAATGCCCCGATGACAATGTGTATCACTGTTACATGTTTCATCCATAATTGTGTAGTTTTGATGCAGGTTGCGGTATTTCATGATTTTTTTTCTAGTTCTTCTTTGACTCTGGCATCTCCTGGTACCGCAATGCCAATAAATTGTACGTTTCGGTTTTCAACAACTGTGATATCTGGCATATTGTGTTCCAAATGATGATCCGTCTTTATTCGAAAGTCCCACAAGAACTTAACATTCTCATTTTTGATAACTTTTTCCACTTTATGTTCCCATGACTTTCTGGATACAGGTAAATCATATTTTTTACATACTGACCAGTGGATTAATTTAGCAACTCAGTCATGTCTAGCTTTGTTTTATATACTTTTTTCATTAAACATGAAACTCAGTCAACCGAAAAGTCAAAAATGCATCACAAATACTATCGTTGTTGTTGTTGTTGTTGTTGTTGTTGTTGCTGCTGCTGCTGCTGTTATATGTTCTGAAAGTTTGAGTCCGATGCTCAAGACCACATGCTTTTTCCCCTCACCATTTCACATTCATTGACAGATAAGAATGAAAAAAAAATATAACAATTGACTTTTACCATTTCTAAGCCAAATCTCCATCTTGAAAACTGAAGCAGGTAGCAGATTTTGAATGGGAGAACATGACAAAAAACCGAAGCAGGTAGCAGTCTGGAAGTGGGGAAAGAGAGGGGAGGGAAGGAAGGAGGGAGGGAAGGAGGAGGAGGGGAGGGAGAGGGAGAGAGAGAGAGAAAGAGAGAGGGAGAGAGGTAGAGAGGGAGAGGGTGGGAGGGAGGGAGGGAGAGAGAGAGAGAGAGAGAGATATGGAAGACTAGTACAAAAGAATGCAATGTCTAATGTCTATACTATCATCAAGGATTACATGGCTCAAGTAGTTAGGATGCTGGGTTGGAAGTTAGCAAGCCAACATTTGAGACTTGAAGGCTACAGTGGGTCAGGATTGAGCTCCCGTCCTTCATTCTAGGTCTTCCCAGGGACATGAAAGGGGCCCCCCAATTGGGCATCATCCAGGCAACGGTGATGTCACCAGCTAATCCTTTCAACCTGGAAGCACCTCAATGCTTCTGACATGAATGCAATGCAAATATCAAGGAAACTTTCATGAGTGTCTCCATTAAATCATTAGGAATCAATCTTGATTTGAAAGGAAACTCTCCTTCATACTGTTCGTACTGCTTTGCACAAAGAGGGAGATACCTTTCGTCGTGGTCTTAAACCATGAAGCTTTCCACCGAGCATGAAACCAACAATCCAAAAGAGTTTAAACAGGGAGGGAGAGAAGATAAAAATTCAGAGAACTAATAGTGCAATAAAACAAAAAAGAATAATTTAAATTGAAATTTAAAAAAGCAATTTTACGTGACAATATTTACTGCCTTGCCCTCATAACGCTGAGGTAAAATTTGGCAGCGATAGCAATCGTAAGTTACACATGCTTAATCCTAGGATAGGCTCTCAAGATGAGCTTTTTAATAAATCACAGTTCAACAATTTCATGTATAAAATATGGATCCCTGCTCAAGTCCAAAAGAAGCTCTTTTTTGGCTCGCTTTCCACCACATAACCTGAAAAAGTTTCATTGAAAACACGTTTCGGTTGACGGAAACTATACCGCAGCATGGCTGATAGATTGATATTCAGAATCGCTACACCGCAAGATGTATGCATGTTAATTAAAGCTTTTATTTTGACTCACTAATCTGCTGTTGAAAAATTCAGCAAACTAATAGTGCAATAAAACAAAGGGGAATAATTGAAATGTTTTTATTACTGCCCTTGCTTTTATTTTTCTCATTCGGAAAAGCTCTGGTTCGGATAATTTATTGGGAAAGAAAAGCATTCATACATTGACGTGAGCTTAGTATTTGAGGCTTTTTTCCTCTCTCCCTTTAAATGCATTAGTGAGAAAAGTAGCTATAGGCAGAGTAATTTGAGAGGGAAAATCTGATAGGCCTAACTGCATTAGAAGCAATTCTGAAAGGTAATTCTCAGCTGGTCATGAAAATAACAAGATGGAACTAAACAAGAAACCCATGAAGGTCTATAAAGGTTTATATTCTAGTCCCTAAATTGACTCCTAATGAGGCTGTATTTCCCTCAAAGGAGCATGTCTGTAACTAGGAAAGACTTTGCTTTCTTCTTATTCATAGAAATACAGGGAGCTCTGCCATTTTGCAAAACACTAAGAACTTTTTGTTCTGCCAGGCCACTGGGGGCAGACTGTTGGTCTCTGATCTTTTAATGTGTCTTTTTGTCTCTCTATTGCATACAAATTTCAAGTGCAGAAATGTTTCAATAAAGGGACACATGAATAAGATGAAAACATCCTGTATTTTCTGAGTTTAATATCATCCAGTGCATATGAAAAGCGGGGGGGGGGGAGTGTTAGTATATCTTCCAAACCTAAATCTTATACAAAAAGAATTTGTATTTTTGGTTGAGAATTGATTATGCAAATCAACACGTTCCTATACTTGTTGTGGCCCGGCAGGAGCCATTGGAGCTGCCGCCAGACTCCAACAGCGAGGTGTCTTATGAGTCAGCCCTGGAGGAGGTGGAGGACCCTGGATAGGGTGTTGACTCTGAGCAGGGTGAGGAGAGACTGGTTGGCCACCAGGTGGCGGCAGAGCCTTGGATCAGAGGGAGTGCTCCGTAAAACACTTGTGAGTTGTTTCGGGATGCACGCTGTCAAAGGGCTACTCGGAGGCAAGAACAGCTGCGTAATTATAGGAGATGATTACGCTCAGCTGATGCTTATTAAGATCTTCTCCTGATTATAAAAGAGACTGCTTGTGCCACGCACTTTTGCAGAAGTCAATGTTCACGTTAAGGACTAACAAGAAACAAACTTGGCAGGCTGGATTGCTGCCAGAGTTTGTTTGCATTGCTGCCAAGTTTTGTAGGACATGCTGCCAGAGTGCTTATCTCTTTGTTATTGTGGCTTGCAGCCAACGAGAGTCTGGACTGATTAAAAGAAACATTCTTATTTACGTTGGTTTCAGCTTTCATTCCTGGATGGAGGAGGGGGGTGTCAGAACAATACCTTTTGCTGCACATTTGTTATCGTTCCTCATGGTTTCTTTTGAGTTTAGAGTATGGCCCTGTGTCAGCATTCCGAGTAACACACCCAAAGAACTCAGAACTCCTTAAAGTATATCTTCCAAACCTAAATCCTATGCAAAAAGAATGTGTATTTTTGGATGCTTTAAGGGTTCCTTAAAGAACATATTTATTGGATACATCATATCAGCATGGTTAGGGGAAACCAAACCTGAAGTTTCCTGCGTTAATAGCATAATTAAAAGAGTAACTGTTTTTCTCCCCAATTATCCCAAGTCAAACTGTCCAATTGACTTGAGAGACCGCCTACTGCCAATTACCTCCACTAGACCAATAAGATCGCATAGATTAGGCCTCCTCCGAATTCCATCAGCCAGCCAGTGTAGACTGGCAACTACCTGGAGGAGAGCCTTCTCGGTGGCTGCTCCGACCCTCTGGAACGAACTCCCCATGGAGATTTGGACCCTCACCACCCTCCAGTCCTTCCGCGTCGCCCTTAAAATCTGGCTGTCCCGGCTGGCCTGGGGTTAACGATTCTAACCCCACTCGAATTGTCTGACTGTTGTGTTCTTAAATGATGTAGTGTCTCCATGTTGTAAATTGTTTGTCCTCCCCCCCCCTTTTTGAACTGTGAGCCGCCCTGAGTCCCCCCAGGGAAAAGGGCGGCATACAAATAAAGTGAAAATGAAAAAATGAAATGAAAAAAATGAAGCAGTTAGTGGACTCCTTGGTCATTCCTCTCCTCCTTCAACTGCTACCTGTTGAGATGACCTTGGTTCCCATGGGAAGGCCCATTGTTTTGTTTGTAAAACAGTCACCCTACTTCTCCCCCCCCCCGAGTATGTGGCAACTATGAAGCAACTATGAAGAATGGGTTCAGCCAGGTTCGATTCAAAGTTGTCACCTGTTTTGATGAAGTTGCATTTCACATTTTTAAAAAGGTTGGTTACTCATCATTATTTCTTCACTGGTTTTGCAGATAGGGGCTTTGGAGAAACTACTTTGCATAGTTATGTAGCAATGACTTTCTAAGCTGGTTGGATACAGTAACAGGAATGCCCACATTGGTTGGATCCTGTTTGTCCGAGGGCCAATGGAATTGAGCTGTTTTGATTGCCTTTCAGAATGAAAGGAGAGAGAATCTGCGCAGTTCTCCAAGAATTGAAAGAGAAAAGAGAAAAGCTTTCCACCCAATATGTGTTCTCATACATTCCAGTTGGGGGAATCAGACAGGCAAATTCAATCATGCTAGATATCTTGAATTTGTGCCAGTGTAGAAAGGAAGATAAATCAAAAATCCTTGTTGTGAAGGACTTTCACAACAAGTCGTAGATACCCACAATCAGAAAAAAATGCATTGTGTTGTACTCTTAAACTAGTAAAAGACTAAAGTTGGTAAAATAGACTTATAAAACTGCATAAACAGTCCCTATGCTTTATAGATACAAAATACAAATTTTCCTTGAATTTCAGTCCACTGGGAAGTCCTGTTCTCTTCCTTCTCCATGAATTAAAACTCCTTTTGGAAGGAAGGAAGGAAGGAAGGAAGGAAGGAAGGAAGGAAGGAAGGAAGGAAGGAAGGAAGGAAGGAAGGAATGAGATCCTTCAATTCAACTGAAGAAATCTAAAATAAATATGTTAGAATATTCATGACTGGGAGAGGTCATGAATATTCATGACATGGTAACAATGTCAGCCAATGAATAGGCATAGCAACTAAGTCACCAATGGGAGCTTAAACAGATCTGAGTCTGTGCTGAGAATCGAAACTGAAACTGCTCTATTTGCTCTGAACTCTGAGATGAAGCTGTTCTCTCCTGCTTGTAACTTCTACAATGTTGAAATAATCTACTATTGGTATTGTACATTTATTCATCTGTTATTACGTATATAAAGAAGTTAATGTATCCAGCTGAATCAGTTATCTGTGTGTCCTTTCTGGATTTGACTTTTCTGCAACAAACTCTGATAAAATCCCACCACAATATGCAAAGAATCTACTAAATCCTGTTTCTGCATTCCTATTATACAGTTTCTCTTTTTTTAAAAGAAATCTAACTGGATTTCTGGTTCTTACAACTGTCATTTACATGTTGGATTTAACAGGATTCACTGCAATGCTTTTAATCCAGATGTAAGGATAGTTCAGGAACACAGTGTAGTAATTCAACACTCTTGTCACCATTAAATATGCAAAGAACTTAACTCCTTGCATAATATGATCTCCGAACCAAGAAAGAAAGAACATTTTGAATATTAGCAATGAGTTTCAACAAGAGTCTATTTGAGAGACTATCTTTTTGAAATCCCACATTTTTTTTTAAGAAATGTGATCTAGAAAAGTAATCAGGAAACTCATCCAATGGTGACAGATCTTGGCAGATCCTTATATAAAGCCCTTTAAAAGGTTAGATCGGGGCTGTGATTCAGCTCTAGGCACACTCCCTAAATTTACATAAAATACTATTTAAACAAGAATTATTCTAAGCAGTTCTTCTTCTTTCTTATACATTTGCTATCAAGACCAGCCCACCTAGATAAATCATCCAAACTCATCCCTGCCCCAACAGCTACCTTTGAATGGTGCTCAAACTACATTTACGGAGTAAGTAAGTAAACTTGAGTTGTTCCAGGAGACAGAAAGCAATGAAGAGCTGGTGAAGAAGGAAGAAAATGGAGACCATGGCATTACTTTATTACGAATTTCTAAAAAAAGTTATTTAATTACTTGCTTTTTGTTCAATTTGTATGGCTGCCTTTCTCAACACGTGACTCAGAATGCTGAACAAACTTAAAATAAATTAAAAACTATTTCAATTCTGGGATTGATGCAGAGGGCACACAGGTAAATGTGTGTGCATCATTAATCATCCATACCTTCTTTATTTGTAATTCCAGTATCACCCAACTAGACTCAAGGTCAATATTCATTTGATCAAACATCCACACAACCCTTGGCGGCAAAAGGTATATCCAAGAAGTGGAAAATATCTTTCTGAAAATGGCATGAGGACAGGAATCTTCATATTTAAAAGAGGTAAAGGTAAAGGTTACCCTCACACATATGTGCTAGTTGTTCCCAACTCTAGAGGGCGGTGCTCATCTCTGTTTCAAAGCCGAAGAGCCAGCGCTGTCCGAAGAAGTCTCTGTGGTCACGTGGCTAGCATGACTAAACACCAAAGGCACACAAAATACTGTTACTTTCCCACCAAAGGTGGTTCCTATTTTTCTACTTACATTTTTACATGCTGTCGAACTGCTAGGATGGTAGAAGCTGGGACAAGTAACAGGAGCTCACTCCATTATGTGGTGCTGGGGATTTGAACTGTCGAACTCCCAACCTTTCTGATCAACAAGCTCAGTGTCTTAGCCACTGAGCCATCGCTTCCCAAAAGAGAGATACCAAAAGAGAATATTCTGGGGAAATTTTTCCTCAATTTCTATATTACAAAAAAGAATTTTTCAGAGAATCTCTGTTAATGAATACATACCTTAGAAAAAGTTACATACTACTTCGCTGTACCTGAAGAAAAATAAGGATATTTTTATGGATGGTGATTTAAAATATTGTCCTCAAGTAAAGTAAAATAGAAAAGCTTTCTTGTTAATCTCTATGGGCATATCCAGGGAGAACAGAAAGGGAATTCTCTCTGGCAAATTCATTTCTTCTAAAGGGCACTGTGGTAAAATACACACAACACAACACTCCTGAAAAGACTGTCATATGTTACTCAGCCAGAGTTTTCTGTTCATCTTTAAAATATGGAGCAGCGGTGAAAGACTCTTATTTTTTTAAAAAAAATATTTATTTTTCATTTTAAAAGTATAAACATTTCATCTCTCCTTAAGCAGTGTGTCGTTTGGATACAAATATTTCTGTGCAACATCATTTCACAAATTATATACATTGAACAATTATACCTTGTGTAACTCTTCATTTCCTTCATAATATATCTTCTAATAAAAATACAATAATAACATTAAACATGATTATTCTCATCATACTCATATTATCAGTTGCCATTTTATTCTCATATCTATCTTAATGTATTTTCTATTCTTTTGGTATTTTTCCTTTCTTTCCAATTTCCTTTTTAATTCTCCAACCATTGGTAAAATGCTTCCCATATTATATAATAATCAGTTTGTTCTTTCTCCTTAATTGCTAGTGTTAGTCTATTCATTTCTGCACATTCTAATATTTTCCTAATCACCTTCTCTTCAGTATGAATCTCTTCACTTTTCCAATATTGTGCAAATACAATTCTATTGTATTTAATATTGTTAATGCATGAATAATTAAATTATTTTCTTTGTTATAAGTTTCAGGCAAGATCACCAATAAAAATATTTAGGCCAGCCTCATTTTCATCCCTATCTTATCTTTGTGGTAGCAAATTGCAGCAGTTAAATCCTTTCCCCATAATCCAGATCTGCCATCAATAGACACTAATTTTAACATTGCAGAATGGGGCATCTCTTTTAAAGGAACAGCAACAAATAGCAATAGCAGTTAGACTTATATACCGCTTCATAGGGCTTTCAGCCCTCTCTAAGCGGTTTACAGAGTCAGCATATCGCCCCCACAGTCCGGGTCCTCATTTCACCCACCTCGGAAGGATGGAAGGCTGAGTCAACCTTGAGCCGGTGAGATTAGAACCGCTGAACTGCAGATAACAGTCAGCTGAAGTGGCCTGCAGTACTGCACCCTAACCACTGCGCCACGTTAAGCTTCACTGATTTTTAGCTTTTCCAAAATAAAAACAAAAAACAAACGAACCAGGAAGCAATCCTTGTTCAGCATCTCATGCAATAACACCGTAATTCAAATTTTAAAGCCAGAGTCTTGGTTGAAGTCTCGATTAATGTTGATAGAACTCTTTACTTCTCATACAGTTTTTTTTCCCAGACAGCAGCTGGGATAGATTTTAGACAAGGGGGATCAGAATTATGTGTTTTCTGTCCATGAAACACAAATTGAAGGTGGCAGTCACAAGTTGATGAACAAACCGGAATGCCCTTCGCAACTTGTCCTATAATATTGAGAGAAAGATATATGTTGCCTATTATGTGAGAGATGGGCCCTCAAGCATGAACTATAAGTATCTCCAGAACAAGATAAAAGAAAAAAAAATCTTGTCTGGTTTGTCAGACAAAGAAAAGAAAGAAATGATGCTCTTTTTAAACTTCTTCTTGTGGTGCTCCTAATAGTGATAATTGCATTGTCAAACTTTATAATGCCTTTTTCGTTTCCACCTCTTTCTCAGAGCTAACTGACCTGTCATCCTGGTTTTGTTTTTTTCTATCCAAAACTTACTGCGTTTTTTTTTCTTTTAAAACCACACTAGTTTTTAATCTTTGGTTGCTTTCTCTCAAAGAAACAAAATTAGCTCATTGTTAATTTAATTTCAGACTGAGGATATAAATAACAAAGTACTTCTGGGGATCTTGAAAGTTTAATTGTCTAAGTTGTAGTTCAGCCGATGTTAAGTATTATTAACATCCACTTATTATTAATATCTACTTATTTGAAAGAGCGGTGACTCAGTGGCTAAGACACTGAGCTTGTCGAACAGAAAGGTTGGTAGTTCAGCGGTTTGAATCCCTAGCGCCGCGTAACAGAGCGAGCTCCCGTTACATGTACCAGCTTCTGCCAACCTAACAGTTCGAAAGCGTGTAAAAATGCAAGTAGAAAAACAGGAACCATCTTTGGTGGAAAGGTAACAGTGTTCCATGCACCTTTGGCATTTAGTATGCTGGCCACATGGCCACGGAGATGTCCTCGGACAGCGCTGGCTCTTTGGCTGTGAAACGCAGATGAGCACTGCCCCCTAGAGTTGGGAATGACTAGCACATATGTTTGAGGGGAACCTTTACCTTTTTAGTTATTAATCTTTGGTTCCTTTCTCTCAAAACAAAACTAGGGTCATTGTTAATTTAATCTCAGACTAAGGATATAATAACCAAACACTTCTGGGCATCTTGAAAGTTTAATGATCTAGGTTGTAGTTCAGCCTTATTAAGATAAGGTAAGTTAAGCATTATTAAGATCTACTTACTTGAAAGAGGGATGCAACTCCAGTTTGAAATAAGTGTCTGTATCATGGACAGATTACACCCTTGTTTTTATCGCTACTTGCTCTGTTAAACCAGGCTTGGTGGCAGATGTTTTTTAGACACATCATGTCATAAACTTGCATCATTTAGAACACTGCATCTGAAATAGCAATTTCAGAATCAAAGTTTGATGGATCTTCCTGGAAAGAATATGTTATAAATGCGAGAAGAAAACAACCCCTCACCACATGTACTTTATGGTTGGAATAATGTAGAGGGTGCTGTCAGGCATATGAATGCATGAATATCCAAAAAGTAATGAGCAAAAAGAAAAAAAGAAAACTTGTATGCACTTTGCACAGGCTGAGTCCCTGAAAAAAAATGTAGCAGGTGAGAATTGTACACCTATCTCTTCTCTGCATAGGTCAAGGATGAAAATGAAGGTGGTGATCTTATTTACTTATTATCTTCCAATCTTCATCAAATAATATCTTCTTATTCAGGGGGATCCAGGATTGAATGAACCTAAATTCCGGCTGCTTTGATTTTTCTACATTTGTTTGTAAACTGGTCCGAAGATTTTTTTAAATCTGTAGAAAATACATCAACAATCCTTCTTTACATCCAGAGCTTTCTGTGCTGTATTAAAATTTAGAAATCCGAGCTAGAATTTTTCCAATCGTGCAAAAATGTAAAAAGTTTTGGATGTAATTTTCTCAAATATCCAAGCAGAAGAGAATACAGTAAATATCCCTTTCTTTGCAGAATTATACATTTTTATCTCATGTGAGTTAACCTGAATTGATGCAGCCTTTCAATTAAAAAAAAATGATAGGGGAGAAAAGGAGCGACTGCTTAGAAGAGTTACATAGAATTCATTCTATAAGATTTCTCTAAATAAATATATACAATAAAATGTTATTTTAGCTTTTTCCTTGTTTTAATGGAGAGTAATCGGTCCATATAGCAAGCTAATGTCTTTGTGCATTTGTAGTGGACTATGGACATTTAGCATAAAGGTAAAGGTTCCCCTCACACATATGTTCTAGTTGTTCCCAACTCTAGGAGGCAGTGTTCATCTCCGTTTCAAAGCTGAAGAGCCAGCGTTGTCTAAAGACGTCTCCGTGGTCATGTGGCCAGCATGACTAAACACCGAAGGCGCACAGAACGCTGTTACCTTCCCACCAAAGGTGGTTCCTATTTTGCTACTTGCATTTTTACATGCTTTCAAACTGCTAGGTTGGCAGAAGCTGGGACAAATAACGGGAGCTCACACCATTATGTGGCACTAGGGATTCGAACTGCCAAACTGAGGACCTTTCTGATCGACAAGCTCAGCGTCTTAGTCACTGAGCCACTGCGTTCCTTACATTTAGGATAGCTGAAGGTAATTTTTGCCCATTTTTAGCAATTGAAAAAGTAATGAATCTATATTATGAAAGGCAAATACCCCAAAGTTTTCTTGCTAAACTTTTTTTTTTGTGTGAGGAAAATGCACTCTTCTAGAATTTGCTTAGAGAAATTGGCTTATAAGGCTTTCAGGATATTTTATGGCTAATTGAATTCTGTCTGTGCTTTCTTTATGTTTTTCAATAGCTTTATTCACAACAATTTGCAGGGTAACTCTGTCTCCTTCAGCTAGACCACCACCAGAATATTAAACCACCGGTTAATTAATATTTATAGATATAACCCTTTTACGAATGTCAAGGATCTACATCGGATTTCAAGAGGTTATGCTGAATATAGAAACTTCACGAGGAGGCTTTGCAAACTCTCTCTTTTTTTTTCGGCTTAAAAAAAAAAAAAGCCAGCTAGAAATTGTGTTGTGCCCGTATCTAACATTAAAAATCAGAATCTATTTGAGAAATAATATTGTCCTAAATAGTCCCTTCACTCTTACCCCTTGCTTTTCTTTGCTATCAGGTTTGAAAACATTGTTTGTTGTTAGGATTTGACTCTTTCCTTAGGGAAAGTCTTGCTGACATGCATCCTTGTCAAGGTTAGCTTCTTCTTGGAGGAAAATGCCTGAGAGGCCTGGGTGTTTAACCTACTAAACCACGTTGCAAAAATCTGCATAATGAAGATCTGCTAAGCAACACGCTGTGTCTCAACCAGGTGTTTTCTGACATAAAGCAACATAGTGTATCACAATGCAGCTCTTGTACCCAAGGCAGAGCCAATTTGCTTCAACCGGCCTCATTGTCATGGTTCCAATAAATCTATTTATTTATTATTTAGTTAGTTAGTTTGTCAAACATATACGAGATAATAGGTATAAGTATAAACATGGACATGAGCACATGAAATGAGTACAAATAAATGGGGACAATAGGACAGGGACGTTAGGCACGCTGGTGCACTTATGCAAAGCCCCCTTACAGACCTCTTAGGAATGGAGTGAGGTCCATGGTAGGCAGTTGAAGGTTGAAGGCATGAGGGTTTGAGGATGTGACAACTGAGGCAAGTAGAGCATTCCAGGCATTGACCACTCTGTTGCTGAAGTCGTATTTACTGCAATCGAGTTTGGAGCGGCTTACCTTGAGTTTGTATCTATTGTTTTCCCGTGCATTATTGCGGTTGAAGCTGAAGTATTCGTTGACAGGTAGAATGTTGTAGCAGACAATTTTGTGTACTATGCTTAGGTCAGACCATAAGTGGTGTAGTTCAAGGTTGTCCAAGCCCAAAATTTCAACCCTGGTGGCATAATTGCTGGTGGCATAATTGCTCTCAACCAATTCAAGATTCTGAGGCTTCCTTAAAAATCCTGTTTATTGGGTACAGCATATCGGCACAGTCAAAGGTGAAGCCAACACTGAATAATTCCCATGTTTTTGGTATAATTAAAGAACAGATTCTGTCCACACACCACCTTGTGTCACAGGTCATGTTAGCCAGCCAAGCAGGTGATGAATTTCTCAGCGCTCCCTCCTGCCGTTGCTAGGGCACACTGATTTGGCCTTGGTTCTCAGGAGCCTTATCGTTGTTATTTCTGGAACATTGGAGAAAGACATTGTACATTCCATAGGTCCCCCTCCATCCCTTAAGTATGACAACTAAGAAACAAAACAAGAACAAAATGACTTCAGATAAGAGACCTTTCAAGAGTTGACAGTCATCACATTAAGAAAACTGAGTGCTGATGATATCAGAAAAAAAAATTGTTAAGAAAAGTATGTATTTAGTATTACAAGTTTTAACAGCATTGAGAATTATCTTCGCACAATGTTGGAAAGTTGAAGAAACACCGCAAGATGAAGAGGTAATTAAGAAGATATTAAACTCTCCAGAAATGGATAGACTTACATTGAAAATCAAGCAGAAAGAAGACCCAGAATATTATCAAAGATGAAACTTATTTTACCAGTGGTTGGAAAAAAAATAAGGTGGAGAGTAAGAATGGAATCTGTATTGTTAAGCAAATGAAATACCCAGACAAACACGATGTTTATTAAGCACTGAGAAATGTAATTTTAAAGAAAGCTAATAAAATTTGTTTTTTTTTAAAAGAAACAAAAACTGAGTGCTGTGCAGGCACAACAGCTGCTTTTGTCAAGAAAGTTGTCCACTACTCAAGGGAAGCAACAACTATTTATTGGTGCACTTAGAAAAAGTATGTGCATCAAAACTTCATTGAAGTAAAGCATCCTTTCACATTTCTGCCAAGGAACAGCATAGTCAGGGCAATCACAATTCTTTTGAAAAGTTTTTATTTTTATTTTTCCATAACCACTCTTACATCATTAATGTTACAGTGTGTCATCTGGGTAGAGTCTTTGTGTCATCACATTTAACAGTTACATCATTTTAAATCTGTTTTTATCTTGCCTTTACATTTACATTTCAATTGACTTTAATTCAACTCCTCCCCTATAATTCTATGTTTTTTTCCAAATTATTCAATTTCTGTTCTGTTTCTTCTTCTCTATATTCATTTTCTATCCAGTGATAAAAAACATCCCCATATCTTATAACACTCTGATTCTTCCTTCTCTTTAACTGCCAATGTTAATCTGTTCATTTCTGCACAGTCTAATGTGGTTTTTTTAAAAATTACTTCTCCCTCAGAAAAGTGATGTGGGTGTTTGTCTCTCCCTCTTTCCAAACCTGCCTAAACATTTCTAGAAGAACAGTGAGAGACCAAGAGAATATTGAGAGAGCTAGACCTGAGGTAAGAGCCAAGGTGGAGCAGTGATTAAATGCAGCACTGCAGGCTACTTCAGCTGACTGCAGTTCTGCAGTTCGGCTGTTCAAATCTCACCGGCTCAGGGTTGACTCAGCCTTCCATCCTTCCGAGGTGGGTAAAATGAGGACCCGGATTGTTGTTGGGGGCAATATGCTGACTCTGTAAACCGCTTAGAGAGGACTGAAAGCCCTATGAAGCGGTATATAAGTCTAACTGCTATTGCTAGTTCTTCCCTGAAAATTTTAATCATCATTGGCATCCTTTAGTCTCAAAAGTCTATGGTATCGTTCTCTGGAAAGAGGTCCTAAAACAGCATCTGGTATGGCTACAAAGGCCAATTCAGGAGTGGCAATCCCTTCCACACTGAGAGATTGCCCCCAACCCCCAGATTTCACTGGTTCCAGGACTGCCTCTTTGCCTTAGTCTGTCGAGCAACTGTCTTTCAATGCTGTATGCAAAGCTGTAGTGTCCTCTCCAGAGCACTACGCCTGTGTAGATTAATATGGAGGCAGTGGTGGGTTTCAAAAATTGCTCGAACCTACTCTGTGGGTGTGGCCTCCTTTGTGGGAGTGGCTTGCCACCCATGTGACCGGATGGGAGTGGCTTGCCGCACATGTGACCGGATATGAAGATGCCGATGACACTTGTCAGAACCACCTTAAATTACCTCACACACAGCACCGGCATGCATAAGAATATGATGTAAACTTGTTTTTTAAAAGGCATCTTTGGTTTGCGTTAAAACAACTTCAACACATGCAATGTTCTGATTGCACCACAAATGCAGTAGTCATCCTTACCTTTCACAGAGGCACTGAGTTTTATAAATATGAGCATGATAGTGTAGAATAATCATATCCAAGGACCAGTGGTGGGTTTCAAAAAAATTTGGAACCTCTTCTGTAGGTGTGGCCTGCTTTCCGGGTCCACTGCTGGAACCTCTTCTAACCGGTTCGGTAGATTTGACGAACCGGTTCTACCAAATAGGTGCAAACTGGTAGAAACCCACCTCTGTATGGAGGGTAGACTGTTACCCAAGCAGCAGATCCCCCCTCTCCACATCACTGAAATAGTCCAATTGAACAGCAGAACCAATACAATTGGTTCCAGCTGCGTCATAGGAGTTAGTAGAATGTGGCTGTACAGTCACGAACTGCTTCCGGGACTCCGGCTCTGGATTTTGCCTTGAGGTTGACTCTTGAAGCCTTTTCCAGTAGTGGATATAGCCACAAGGCAATGGAGGTTTGTAGTCAGTGTTTCCCTTCTCTTAGAAGACGATTCTGTCGCTTTATCTGCTCTTGGGGCGTAGAGCCCTCTTCTGCCTTCAAAACCATTGACCGTTTTCTCTTGTAACCCTAGAAGGAGCCCTTATGATGTGCTACCAGTTGAGCCAGCTGGACCAAGGTTTTTAAGGAGGTGTTACTCCTCGATCACTCACCCTTTGTCCTGGCTTGTGACAGGCAGAGCCTGACTTCCCAAATATTGGGCCCAGGATGGCGGGTTTTAATTTTAATTTTAATAGTATGGATTAGTAGGGTTGGATTAGGGGATGAAGTTTACTGCTTGGCTACTCATGCCAATGTCCACCAAATTAGTCAACTCGCTCAATCTCCAGCTTTGTTCACTCACAGACGAAAAGTAGCAACTGTGTTTGACATTCTGCAGACAGGGGGAGAAATATCTTAAATCTTTTCCGAGATCATCTGATTCGATCCAATGCCTTAAATCGTGTCCAAGTTTTGATTTGAAAGCTCAGTTCAAAGAGCGAATTGATGAAATCCCCTTCAACTTCGACCATGTTTCCAAAGCTTCATGCAATGTTAATAGCTACTTGTGAACATCCTTTTAATTTTTCATTCCCACTAATTTACTTTCTCTTCCTGCTTGAGCCTTCGTAGCCCTCCTATTCTTTGCCTTCTTTTCTACAGTATATTGAGTTTTCTGTCAGTACTGTGTTTGTAGCTGTAAATCATGTTATTAGGAAGTTAAAAGGCTCTGAGAAGCCTGAGCCTGGTTTCCTGAATCATTTCAATATTCGAAATAGCACTGATTTATTCTCCTGACTATTTTTCCACGCCTTTAAACTTTGCCTAGTTCTGTATGCGTATTCTTGCTGCAGGAGGAATATTTTTAGGATGGTTGCTACTGAAACAAATATTAGCTTATGATCCTCTTGAGCTAGTTCCAGCTCCCCTTTGAGATGCTAATAATGGGTTTTAAATTTCCAATCACAAATAATGACATGTTCTGAAGCACTGCTTAAGCATTTTAAATGGTTGGGATAATTTGGTGGAAGGTGTTATGTAAAAGGAAGGAAACAATATCCCAGACTTTTGAATGTACATAAAGTAGGAATTTCCTGATCATGCAAGCTCCACCATTCATGTCCATCAATGGATTTTTCAAGCAAAGACATCTGTCTGGGATGGTCTCAGAACTTCTGCCCTAGCTATGGAGTTGGACCAGAAAACCTCAAAATTGCTTCTAATTCTATGATTCCATGCCTCAATAGAGGACAATGTATGGTCACTTGCTCACTTTGTCACCAAATAGAAAGAGGAACCAATTTGTTATTGTAGAAAGACAGCACACACCCCTCCCCAGAAAAAATGAAATATTAAAAAGGCAAGATATTATATTTCCCTAAAGAGAAAAATGGAATGAAAAAAAGAGCCAAAAATCCACTTTTCTGAATAGCCCAGGGGATACTGCAGGCAGCTTTTAGAAATGCAGATTTGGTAATCTGTTCAAGGCAGTCACATGCCCACTTAGCCACACCCACCCAGTCACATGTCCAGCCCCAACAGGGACCGTGAATTGGCCCCCTGTTTAAAAAGTTTGAGGACCCCTGACGAACATCATTAATCTGTCCATCTCTATCCATCATGGGCATCTCATTCCAATTGTAGAATGTTCCCCAGATTGAGAAGAACTGAAGTTCTTTTCATGACTACCAGATATAAAAACAATTTTAGCTCACATTAGCCTAAAAACATGCCATTCCCAGGTGCAAATAATGTTGGGAGGCTGTTAGCAGAAATTTCATCGCGGTAGGCATGATCAGATATTATCGTGAAAAAAATTCTGAAAAGGTAGCTACAGGACTATACCTTTAAGAAAATTGAAGTAATGTCTAGTTCATCTTCAGACAAATATATTTGGGCAATCTAATGTCAGCTTCTGAAAGTAGATAATATAGGACCCATTGCAAATAAATCTTTTCTTCCCCTCTCTTTGGATGAATTCTACCGAAATCTTAGATCTGAGTTAATGCAAAATGCCAATATTCCAGCCATTCTGATCATTTTGATTTATTGCAGCATTTCAAGGTTTCCTTTTACTCTTGTCGCGAGAAAACGACTTGAGATCAAAAGATGCCAAAGGGTTTGTTGCTTTATTGTTAGATGACAAAAGACACATCAATGTCATTTCTCGGAGACAGCTACTATCAAAGAATAGATGCCATTTTATTGATTGTGGAGAGGGACCTCATAACCACTTGCCATTCCCGGTGGCTAGAGATTTTATCTGGAAAGGAAGCGAGACTTGGAGCTGAAATGAACGAAGAATTCCTTTCCTCCTTCCACAGAAGTATTTTACTCATCTAACTTCCATCCTTTTCATCTCTCCTGCCCTCTGCTGTTGTCTTTGTTTTCTCAAGAAATCAGAATTCTTTTAAATCCAAATCTTAAAAACATGAAAAAGGATATAGAGGAATATGTGTGTAGCTGTGTGGTATGTAACACCATGAAAGGCCAGCCTGGGAAGCCTCCTGGCCTCTTACAGCCCGTAGCAGATAGCCACGGACTTCATAGTTGTTATGAGAACCTCAAGCTGAGAACCTTAAAAAGCTGTTCTCAGGCACCATTTGCTTGGTCCCTCAAAACCAGGGGTGGGTTCCTGCCAGTTCTAACCTCTTCTATAGAAGATTTTCCACAAATCTACAGTGCCATTTAGAACCAGTTGCAGCTCCCTTCCCCCTTCTGTCCGCATATCATCAAGATGAAGAGCGAGAGGAGGAATTCTGGGAGTTGAAGTCCACAAGTCTTAAAGCTGTCAAGTTTGAACACCTCTGGGTTTTTTTTCTCTAAAGGGTTAGGTGTGCAAGGGTCTCGTAACTTGACAGCTTTAAGACTTGCGTGCTTCAAATACCAGAGTTTCTGAGCCAACATTTTGCTTGCTAAGCAAGAACGTTGTTAAGTGAGTTTCACCACATTTTACAAGTTGGCCACACCCACCCAGTCACATGGCTGGCAAGCACTCCCACCCAGTCACATGGTCAGCAAGCCACTCCCACCCAGTCACATGGCTGGCAAGCCACTCCCACAAAGCAGGCCACACCTACAGAAGAGGTTCTAAAACATTTTGAAACCCACCACTACTCAGAGCTGAGACAAAACAGATGGCCCCAGGCTATTTCCTCCCCCTCCTATTCCCAAGAAGGTACATCAAAGTAAAGGAAAGACTAGAAACAGGAAAATGGTGTCAACTGGTATCCAGGTCCTCCCTGCCAGAATGGTAGTTTCCACATAAGGATCTATGGGGACCTGACAAATATAGACCTTACATTCCCCGTTCCCCCCTCCACCCATTCAGAACTGAAGAAGCTTCTTGGATGAGAAGTGAAACACCTTTCCCAAGGAGAAAATAGTCCAGCTACCTTTTCAAAAAGCATGAGAAAACCATGACTTGGATGACTAAGAATCTCCATAGACATATTGCTTATATGATGATGTTCATCCAGTTAATGGGTCTGTCCACGATGTTTCCACGGGTGGCTGGTAAAGCCTATATGGGCACAAAATGGTGTGGGCACCACTGTCGCAGCACTTGCAGCTCAGGCTTTGTGGAGTGCTTGCTTCTCTTGTACTGTGGTGGTTCTTCTGTCCTCAGATGTCTGGCAGCCTTGGTGGATCAGCGTGCGGCATGTCGATCGATCTTGTTCCAGGGTTTCCCGGGAGGTGGTGTCGATTTCCAGGGACTTGAAGGAAGCTTTCAATGTGTCTTTGCATCACTTCCTTTGTCCCCCGTGCGATCGCTTTCCTTGAGACAGCTCACCATAGAGGAGCTGTTTGGAGATATGATGGTCTGGCATCCTTGCAACATGGCCTGTCCAGCGTGTCTGGGCTTCCATCAGCAGGAGGTGAACTGACAGCAGGCCTGCTCTGGAGAGACTTCTGTGTTGGACACCTTGTCCTGCCACCAGATCCTCACATTGCTTACACATGTAGGAAAGAAATGTAACTGTAGTTGTGTAGAAGATAGAATGTGGAAAATACTGTACAACGGGCTTCCTTTCCATTAAGGATTATGGAGAGATTCTTCCCTCCCCAATTTCAGCTCTTTCTGTGGCATTGAGCTGGTTACACATGGTGAGCATAATACATAACTCAACTTTTGTTTGCGCAGTTCAGAGGTGCCCCCACAATGAATATTGACAGCAGCAGGTTTCACCTCTGCCTGGTCTCCTTCTTACTGTAACGTTGTGCTTGGAAGCTCATTTCAGCTGAAACCGTTCAAGTGTAGCCTTCTCTATTGGGGTTTCTTCCTCCTGTATGTCTTTTTTTCTCCCTGTAGATTAGATCAAGGGTCAACTTTGTGTTCATTTTGATGTCCAAGAGAAATCCATTGAAGAATTCTTTAAAAAAACAAACAAACAAGAAAAGGTGCTGAATAATTCCTCCTGTTTTTTTCCCCAACAAGGAATGTAGGCTGCACAAGAGAATAAGAGAAAGGACATTTTTTGAAAAAAAATTATTAAAATTATCTTACACATACTATTAAATGGAAAAGTGGGGGGGAGAGGGGGGAAAACAGAAAAGAAAGTACTAATATACAAGTGTATATTCAAGAGTGAGATATAAATGGGTGGGGGAAAGAAAACATAGCTGGATAGATTAGCGAAGGACAAGGAATAAGAAAGATATTAAACTACATTGGGGTTTGTCGAAATACCAACCCAAGAAAACATAAATTGAGATTTGAAAGAGACACCCATAACAAAGAAAAAAGAAAGGAAGAGAGGTGGAGAGGAGGAAAGGAGGAGGAGGGAAGGAAGAAAGAGGTAAGGAGAGGAGGGTGAAAGAGACACCCATAACAAAGAAAAAAGAAAGGAAGAGAGGTGGAGAGGAGGAAAGGAGGAGGAGGGGAGGAAGAAAGAGGTAAGGAGAGGAGGGTGAAAGAGACACCCATAACAAAGAAAAAAGAAAGGAAGAGAGGAGGAGAGGATGAAAGGAGGAGGAGGGAAGGAAGAAAGAGCAATAGCAATAGCAGTTAGACTTATATACCGCTTCATAGGGCTTTCAGCCCCCTCTAAGCGGTTTACAGAGTCAGCATATTGCCCCCATCAACAATCTGGGTCCTCATTTTACCCACCTCGGAAGGATGGAAGGCTGAGTCAACCCCTGAGCCGGTGAGATTTGAACAGCCGAACTGCAGAACTGCAGTCAGCTGAAGTAGCCTGCAGTGCTGTATTTAACCACTGCGCCACCTTGGCACAGAGGTAAGGAGAGGAGGGTGGAAGGAAGGGAAAGAGAAGGAGAGAGGGTAGGAAGGGGAAGAATAGGAGTAGGAGAGAGGGATAGGAAGAAGGAAGGGAAAGGAGAGGAGGAAGGAAGGAAGTAGAAAAGGGAGGGAGGGAGAAAAAGAAAGGGAAAATAAGGTGTTGTTAAAACAGGCAGATGGGATGGTAAATAAAGCAAACTGAACTGCATATGATAACCTTTTAAATGAAATAACAAATGTATAAGAAGCACATTTGATTGATTGATGTTACAAACTGCTCTTCCTCCAAAACAAAATCAGGGGGAAAAATGGATAAAATTAAAATTGCTTAAACCATCTGTTAGGTAAGCTCCCCGTTGGGAGAGCGAGTGCGTTCAGAGAAGCGTTGTGAGAGTTGTGTTGGAGAACACACAAACCAGCATACAGAGACACTGCAGTTTAAATTGGCTTTTACTTTTGTGGAAATAGAGGTATCAAAGTCCATCAAACAGTCCAAGTCATACATGGATAAGACAGTCAGTCATCAATGTCTTTCAGTTAAGGGATAATCCAAATAAGATAGTCCATAATCATACAAACAGTCTGGTACTCAAAGTTTGTTAGCAGTTGCAAAACTTACAATAGCTCACGGCACTTTCTAACAGCCAGCTTCCAAAACACTCAGATCGGATCAGCCTAGCATCTAACAAAACAGAGAGCTAATTCTGGTTCCCTCTTATGGCCGATTGAGGAAACAGCAACTAATCACATTTTACAGCATGATTTAAAGAAACAGGTACAACATTGTTACATGATTTATATATTGCCAACCCAACCGTTAGATTATATTCCTAACACCATCCCATCTGGTTTGCACTCATTGATTGCTTTGTGTTATTTCCTCCAGCAACTTATGTCATATTCAACAATCAAAATTGAATTTTGCCTAAGTCTAAATATAACAAGGATGAAATCCTGTGTACTGTTATTCAGATGCAAGACACATTTGAGTGGTGCTGTTACAGGGTGCATCTTGAATCATTATCTATGTCTTAGTCTCCACAAGTGATTATCATGCATAGCACTTATGAATGTGGGGTCCCCCCCCCCTTTCATTTGCCTTCTTTTGTATTTCTGAAACTGAAAGTTTGGAGATATTTCAATATTGATAGAGATATTTGCTTTCTACAGCCAGTTTGGTGAAATGATTAAATGTGTTAGATTAGAAACTAGTTCCATTCCTGCCTTAGACATGATAGGTGACTTTGGCTCAATATGTTACTTTCATCCTAAAATGAAGTAGGCAGTGGCAAACCATTTCTGAAAATACTATCCAGAAAACTTTACTTCTCTGCATAGTCAGCAGGAGTCAATAGAATAGAATAGAATAGAATGGAATAGAATGGAATGGAATGGAAGCAGAATGGACCGGAGCAGAGCAGAGCAGAACAGAACAGCACAGCACAGAATAAGGAATAGAACAGAGAGAACAGAAGAGAATAGAATACTTTCTTTAGAATAAAATAAAATTAAGCTGATGGACCATGGCAGCAACAGAATATTATAGTATACAGAGATTTGTGCAATTCTGAATGTAAGGAGGATCCCTTCTAAGACAGTTTTCCATGTTACAGTTTTGTTCTGGACTCTGGTTTCTTTTATCTGACCATTGTCTTGGTTGTGATACTTTTTGCTTTTCCTCAAGGCTATCTTGTCTTCCAATTAAAGCCAAACTAACTGACGATTTGAGCATTTATTATAAAGCCAAATCTAGCAATAACTTACAAGGCAAACTATGAACTTTCTCACCAGCTCCATTTTATTAGCATATTCTGTCTACAACATCCTTCTAATCAATTCACCATATAATTCTAATATATTCCAAATCTATGTTTGAGACTAAACATGATCCAATCTTTTTAAAAATGTTTGCCTCAGCAATCTTTTTCTTTTCTTTTTTTTTAAGATGCACTGACTTTTGGAAAATTTGTCAAAAACACTTTCTCGGAGAGAGGGGGAGAGACAGAGAGAGAGGGGGAGAGAGGGAGAGAGAGAGAGAGAAGAGAGAGAGAGAGAGAGAAACATAAGGTATTAGACTGCACGTAGAAAATTTAATACTTCAGAGTAAATGGACTCTAAACATTATACAGGCACATTTAGCAAATATAATCTGACAAAATGTTTAGGTGTCAAGAGAATTTAATGAGAACCATCCAGAGAATTCTATAATCTTTCATTTAGCAATCAAGCAAGCATTTGAGTGTTTAGTCACACCTGATTAGTCTGTTATAGTAACTCCCCAATAATGTGGACCCGCACTGAATGTTATAGTTATGAATAAAGTCACCATGGAGTAACTGCCTTAAAAATATCAACATTATGCCGAAAGATTTATCGAGTGTACATACATAGCAAGGTGAATATAGCAAATATATCTTAAGAGATTGGCCTTAACCCATGAAAATGTATGAGTCTATTTATAGAACATCTCACACATTCACAATTTGAAATGGATAGTTGATGGCTTACAGAGGTCAGAGGGAAAAGCCTAGGTTTAAATGAGCTTTATGAATAAGTTATTCAATTTCTACTTCCTGAAGAAAATATTGTGGGCTGGGGATCTTTATTGCTTGCAGTGTTTATTTAAATATCATTGTAGGTTTTTTTTTTTTCATTTAATCTTAGGCGCCTTATGACTGTTTAATATCATACTTTGGAAAAGATGAATGAACAGAGAGACTGCAGTTAGTCCAGAATGCGGCCGCGTGAGCGATATTGGGTGCACCGAGGTACACCCACATTACACCTGTCCTCCGCGAGCTGCACTGGCTACCAATTGGTCTCTGGATGCAATTCAGAGGTGTTAGTTATTACCTTTAAAGCCCTACATGGCTTAGGGCCAGCATACCTTCAAGACCGCCTACTGCCACATACCTCCCAGCAGCCAGTAAGATCCCACAGATTGGGCCTCCTTCAGATGCCATCAGCCAGACAGTGTCGGTTGGCGGGCCCCCGGAGGAGAGCCTTCTCTGTGGCTGCTCCGACTCTTTGGAATCAGCTACCCCCAGAGATCCGGACCATACCCACTCTCATGGCCTTCAGGAAAGCTGTAAAAGCCTGGCTGTTCCGGCAGGCCTGGGGCTGTTGACCTCATTGTTGAGGTCCAGCCCCGATTAGAATGAATGCAACTGGTTTTGTGATTTTAAACTGTCTTTTTTTTCATTTTTTTTCTCTTTTTTTTTGTAAAAATGGAGAGTCCTTCGGGATTGGGCGGCATATAAATAAATAAATAAATAAATAAATAAATAAATAAATAATAAAACAGTAATAGCAGGGTTCCAATATTTTAGGGGGGGGGTTGACACAGAGAGGAGGTGGTCAACCTATTTTCCAAAGCACCCGAGGGCAGGACAAGAAACAATGCATGGAAACTAATCAAGGAGAGACCCAGAACTAAGCAGAAATTCCCTAACAGTGAGAACAATAAACCAGTGGAAACAACCTGGCTTTCAGAAGTTGTGGGTTTTAAAAAAGAGACTGGGCAACCACTTGTCTGGAGTAGTATAAAGCAGAGGTGTGAAAGTTGATTTCCTTGAGGGAAGCATCAGGATTGTGTTTGACATCGGAGGATCAGAGAGTTGGGTTGGGTGTGGCCATGACAGGCATTTGACATGGCCTCATTTTTGGCTGGCACAGTGCCGTAAGAGACCATGGAGGCTGAAAATGGCTGCCGGGGTGGGTGTGTCACCTTCCCCACCCAAGGGCTGTTTTGGTTAGCAGAGGCACTATGGGCCACTCCTTTGATATTTCCAGGCCAGATTTAAGCACCCTGCAGGGTGGATCCGGCCCTCGGGCCTTGAAATTAACTCCCTGGGTATAGGGTCTCCTGCTTGAGCAGGGGCTTGGACTAAAAGATCGCCAGAGTCCCTTCCAATTGTGTTATTCTGTCATCTGTTAACAAAACATACTTATTTGTTCTCTTTCCCTCTCCCTCCCTCCCTCCCATGGCTTAAGCCCAGGGTACCTGCGAGACCACCTACTGCCACTGGTAGCCCCCCATCGTCCAGTGCGATCCCACAGAGTTGGCCTCCTCAGGGTGCCGTCGGCCAGACAGTGTCGACTGGTGACCCCCAGGGGGAGAGCCTTCTCTGTGGGAGCACCTTCCCTCTGGAATGAGCTGCCCCCGGAGCTTCGTATAATCCCCGACCTCCGGTCCTTCGGACGCACCCTAAAAAGTTGGCTTTTCCGGCAAGCCAGCCTGGCCTGAACAAAACAAATCAAAGTATTGATTATTGTTAATTTTAATTTGAATTCTTTTAAAAAAATGTGTCATTGTTAATTTTTATTGGGTTTGGGGATATTCTATTTAATTTCTTTTTAACTTTTGTAGCATGTGTTTCTTTTAAGAGCCGAGGTGGCGCAGTGGTTAAATGCAGCACTGCAGGCTACTGCTAGATCAGCAGTTCAGCGGTTCAAATCTCACCGGCTCAGGGTTGACTCAGCCTTCCATCCTTCCGAGGTGGGTAAAATGAGGACCCGGATTGTTGGGGGCAATATGCTGACTCTCTGTAAACCGCTTAGAGAGGGCTGAAAGCCCTATGAAGCGGTATATAAGTCTACTGCTATTAATGTTGTACGCCGCCCTGAGTCCTCAAACCTCCCCCACTCCCTCCCCCTCTCTCTGTCTCCCCCCCTTCCTCCCTCCCCCCCTCTCTCTCTCTGGTAATGACTAGGCAAACTTAAAAAGAATTCAAATAACTTGAATGAGATTCCACTCTGTAGTCATTTAGGCCAAAAATCACTTGCCTTGCATCGATCAAACTTTACTTTTTTCATTACATTTATATTCCGCCTTTCCTCCCAGAACTCAAGATTTATTGCCACAGAATATTTGTAGGAGTTGTTAGATCAGAGAAGCAGCCATTTCAGAAAATGAAA
This sequence comes from Thamnophis elegans, assembly GCF_009769535.1. Lineage (NCBI taxonomy): Eukaryota > Metazoa > Chordata > Lepidosauria > Squamata > Natricidae > Thamnophis > Thamnophis elegans. Next base: position 58,881,918 of record NC_045551.1, on the reverse strand, counting down.
CAACTGGATTTCACAGCCAAATAGGGATTTGCAGCCTACGATGTTAACCTTGGAGATCTTCCCAATTCTACTCAAAAATGACTAATACTCCATGTGAAAGACACCTAAAAGGCTAGAATTTTTATAAAGAAGGCAGAGGAAAGATCAATATTTTTTACTCTCAGTTCATGATTTGAAAAACAGAATATGTAACCTAAGTGTAATAAATAAAAGGATATTGCTTTTTGATGTATTGACCTACATCAAACAGCTCAGTACATTTGCATAAAAGGTAAGAGCTACTGAAATGTGGTTAAGTTGTTTAACTAGGATGCGATAGATGCAGTTTTACATATGTGGTTGTTAGATTTCTTTTTATTATTATTATTATTATTATTATTAAAGCTTTTTAATTTTTAATTTAAAACAAATACAACATCCTTCTTTACATGCTATAGAAAGTGTATCAGTTGGTTACAAATAGACTTTTGCGCATCTCTTCCACAGTCAAGAAACATAGTTCATGTTAACTCGAGCATTTTAACTCAAATATTCATACATGTCACCATCATCATATATCCATTTTCATTTGACTATTATTATTATTAAATAATAATAATAATAATGATAATAATATTTTTTGTTTCTTAAACAATACATGCCCACACCAGTGGGGAAAGAAAAAAATCGAAGAAAAAGAAAAAAACAAAGAAAAAACAAAAAACAAAGAAGACAAAAAGAACAAAACAAAAAACAAAAGAACCCCCCCCCCCAAAAAGTAACACAGGTATATATCATAAAAAAAAAGTAGTCAGCTGGTTACAACATGTTTTGCTGCATTTCTTCCATTAATTCATATTATAATTAATTCATATCATAATTCATATTAATTCAAATATCTTAACTCATATGTTTACCATATTGACATCATTATACCTCCACTTTTAGTTGACTACAGTTATTTAAACATCCTTCATCCTTAACTATGCCAAAGGTTTAGTCCATACTAGTGGTTGTTAGATTTCTAAGCTATTCATTACCAGAAGCTCAAGAAAAAATATGTTTGGAATCGCTTTTTATTTTGTCCCAACAACAAAAATCTTGTGAAGAAGTTAGGCTAAGATAGAGATGGAGATGATGGAGACAGACTAATCAATGAAATGACGTCCCACCCGAAGTTGTGGGTACTCCAACACTGGAGGTTTTTAAGAAGAGATTATACAAACATTGGTCTGAAATGGTATATGGTTCCCTGCATGAGCAGTAGATCTCCAAGCTCCCTTCAAATTCTGTTCTTCTGTTACTCAATGACAGAGAAAGAAAAAGAGACAGACCGACAAAGAGACAGGAGACAAGGAGACAGAGAGAGATGTCCAACACCATTAAGAAAGTTCATTCTTTTTATGTTAACCGTCTCACCAAATGGCTTGTAATGGGGAAAACTGGAAGAAGTGTTGTTAAACTATATTGAGCTGATGGGGGAAAGGTAAGATATAAATCCCACAAATCTGTAAATATTGTTATCTAAAGAATTATTATACATACACACACAGACACACACACAAACACACACACACACATACATACATAAATACATACATACATACATACATACATACATACATACATACATACATACCAGAGGTGGGTTCCTACCAGTTGGCACCTATTTGGTAGAACCGGTTCCTCAAATCTACCGAACCGGTTAGAAGAGGTTTCCACCAGTGGATCCGGAAAGCAGGCCACACCTACAGAAGAGGTTCCAAAATTTTTTGAAACCCACCACTGGTCCTTGGATATGATTATTCTACACTATCATGCTCATATTTATAAAACTCAGTGCCTCTGTGAAAGGTAAGGATGACTACTGCGTTTGTGGTGCAATCAGAACATTGCATGTGTTGAAGTTGTTTTAACGCAAACCAAAGATGCCTTTTAAAAAACAAGTTTACATCATATTCTTATGCATGCCAGTGCTGTGTGTGAGGTAATTTAAGGTGGTTCTGACAAGTGTCGTCGGCATCTTCATATCCGGTCACATGGGCGGCAAGCCACTCCCATCTGGTCACATGGGTGGCAAGCCACTCCCACAAAGGAGGCCACACGCACAGAGTAGGTTCGAACAATTTTTGAAACCCACCACTGATACATACATACATACATATATATGTTGGAAGAAATGTCCTTCTGGGTTCGGCTCCAAGTGGGGAAAAAGACACTGGAGAAATGGAGGCTGCTTGGAAAGATGGTTTTAATGGTGGACAGGACCGCATGGCTTGAGCTCCTGATCAGAAAAGGGGGATCACATACTTCCAGATGTTGGGTGAAGAAGGAAAAGAGGCTGAGATGCTGAAAGTCCCTTGTTTTATACCCTCTCTGGGCTTTGATTTTGATCTTGTATCCTGATTGGTTGTCAGACTCCTATAGGGCCATGCAGGGGCAACTCTCTAGGCGGTCTTTTGAATCCAGGTTTGGTAGAGTTCTCAGATGCCATGTGGCGAGTTGACCAATATTATCATGCCTTAATCCCATCACTCTGGAGCTGAAGGGGAGAACTCTTTATTATGTAAAGTGGACTAGCTCAGGCTTTAATGGGTCATTGACAAAGGGGGATGGGTAGGAAGCTGCAGGCAGCTATTCTATATTTTAAAACATGTTTCTTCCTTTTTCACATCCAGAGAAATATTCTGCCTTTTCAATATTTCCTAGGATATTTCATTTTTCTGGGAGAGGGCTGGGTGATAACTTCCTACACATACATACATACATACATACATACATACATACATACATACATACTGTACATACATACATACACAGAGCTGAACAGGATTAATCAGTGGACTCCAGTATATACTTCTCTTGGAAAATTTAAAACTTTCTAAACTCCCATTATAATATTCAAAGTATGTTGATATATTTCCATACTGACCTTTATATAGGGACCTACCCTGTTTTCCTGAAAAGAAGATGTTCCCGGATAATAAGCTCAATCAGGCTTTGTTGTTGGCATGTTGTGGCCCAGCAGGAGCCGTTGGAGCTGCCACCAGACTCCGACAGCGAGGGGCCCTATGAGTCGGCTCTGGAGGATGTGGAGGACCCTGGACAGGGTTCTGACTCCGAGCAGGGTGCAGAGAGGCTGGTTGGCCACCAGGAGGCACCTGAGCCTTGGACCAGTGGGGAGGAGACAACGGAGTGTGATCTGGACATCAGCAGTGGGGAGGAGCCAAGGGAGTTGTTCCTAGATGCCTGGCACTGGAGACCTAATAGGCGTAAGGAACAATTACGCAGTTACAGGAGGTGATTGCACTCAGTTGGTGGTAATTAGGCTCCTCTCCAGACTATAAAAGGAATGCTTGTGCACACACCCCTTTTGCAGAAATCAACACATTAACGAATGTTGGAGAACAGTATTGTGAGTCTGGCAGACTGGATTGCTGCCAGGGCTTATCTGTGCTGGACTGCTGCCAAGACTTGTCTGTGCCGGTTTGCTGCCAAGGACCTGTCTGTCTGTTAATAAATTCCGTAAAGTATCTTTGGCTCGGAGTGTTTTGGTGTGGGACGAGGGGGGGTCAGAACAGTGGCATACACTAAAATAAGCCCTTCTCCCAAAATAAGCCCTCCCCTAAAATATTTAAACGCATGGGCAGCCAATTCCCGTCATTTTCTGGGGGGGGAGGGAGTAAACATTCCCCACATGCCCCACATGCATCTGCCATTCATGCGGAATGGCCTCATGGAGGCTGCTCAAACAAACCTCGCTACTGCGCCCCTTCTCTTAGTGGCAGCCGCAAAAAGAGCAGCAGGCCCAGTGATGCTAGGGCTGGTAAGAGGGTGCCAGAAACGGAGACAGAACTTCTGGCCCTCTCTGGATCAGCTGATCTGTGGGCCACGGGCCAAGGTTAGGGGCCCTCCTGCATCCTCAAAAATAATAAGACCTCCCCTAAAATAAGGCCAAGGGCTTATTTCAGGGGTCAAAAGAAAATAAGATCCTGACGTATTTTGGGGAAAATACGGTACTCTCTGGACGTTTTTTCTAGAAAACATTTTGCAAATCACAGAGGTGGGGAATAAATGGCTTCTCAATTTTACAAAGCAGAAGAGGAGAGAACTCACATTCCCTTTTCTGTCTTGCCATAATCAAAGTTCTGGAGCGAAAAATGCCACCTTTGCACATTCCTTGCATCAGATATTCAAGATTTCTGCTTGAAATGTCATCACTGTTGGACACTAGCAAGCACTGAGTTGGTCTAATGAATACAATTTCAATGGCCTGGTAAGACTATGAATATCAGAGAACTCTGAAACATTCCATTTTTAGCAATCGCCTGGAGTTAATACACTATTGCGTGTCTGCTTTTAATGCCTTATTAGTTGTCACTAATATAAATTTAGTAGTATAATTTTATGAGCAGCAGATCTGTAAAAAATAATATGTTCATTATACTTTACAGTATTAAAAAGAAAAGATCAGATCATAATGAAACATGATTTTTCCTTAGAGAATAGAATAGATGGAATGGATTAGATTAGATTAGTTTAGTTTAGTTTAGTTTAGTTTAGTTTAGTTTAGTTTAGTTTTAGTTTAGTTTAGTTTAGTTTAGTTTAGAATAGAATAGAATAGAATAGAATAGAATGCATTGAAATGCAGAATAGAATGGAATGGAATAGAATAGAATAGAATGCATTGAAATGCAGAATAGAATGGAATGGAATGGAATAGAATAGAATAGAATAGAATAGAATAGAATAGAATAGAATAGAATAGAATAGAATAGAATGCATTGGAATGCAGAATAGAATGGAATGGAATGGAATGGAATGGAATGGAATAGAATAGAATAGAATAGAATAGAATAGAATAGAATAGAATAGAATAGAATAGAATAATAACAGAGTTGGAAGGGACTTGGAGGCAGTGGTAGGTTCCACTGGTTGGAATGAGCTTGGCATTGTCCACATGGACATGCACAGCACGTGCTCACATGCGAGCAGCACACGCATGTGTCTTACTGCTTCGTCAAGCCTCCACACTGATCCAGCTGCTCAGCGTTGCATTGCGCAGGCACTGTACATGCCATGTGCATACGCAGAAATGTTGAAGACTTAAAAGACCGGTAAGAAGCTCAGGCAGGTGGCTCTGGAGCACCATACCAGAATTGTATCCGGTACTCCGGGCAAGCTCCAGTACGCCCTTACCGGGGCATACTGCCTGCAACCCACCACTGCTTGGAGGTCTTTTAGTCCAACCCCCTGCTTAGGCAGGAAACCCTACACCACTTCAGACAAATAATTATCCAACATCTTCTTAAAAACTTCCAGTGTTTGAGCATTCGCAACTTTTGGAGGCAAGTTGTTCCACTGATTCATTGTTCTAACTGTCAGGAAATTTCTCCTTAGTTCTAAGTTGCTTCTCTTCTTGATTAGTTTCCACCCATTGCTTCTTGTTCTACCCTGAAGTGCTTTGGAGAATAGCTTGACTCCCTCTTCTTTGCGGCAGCCCCTGAGCTATCTCCCCTAGTCTCCTAGTCATGTCTTCCCTAGTCCTTTTTTTCATTGGTTAAGTTATGTAATTCCAGGAATTACATAATTCAAATTACATTAATAATTAATTAATTATATATAATTAATAATTAATAATTAATAATAATTAATTACATTAATCCAAAAGGTTAATTTTAGCAATACAAAATAAATAAAATAATGACTACATATTTTGGCAGTTTCAGTTCCAAACAAGTATTGGCCAATCAACTAGGTTTCATGGTCATAGACAAGAACTAGAAGACAGGGGTGGTGATAGATATAGCTGTGTCATGGGACCATAAAATCAGGAAGGAGGAGTATGAAAAGCTGGAGAAGTATGAGGGCCTGAAGGAGGAACTAGAAAGGAACTAGAAAATAAAGGACAAAGTCGTCCCAATGGTAGTAGGAACATTTGAGGCTCTGACTCCTAAGCTGGGAGAGTGGTTCCAACAGATTCCAGGAACAACATCAAAGCTCTCTATCCAGAAAAATACAGTGCTAAAAAGAGTTAAGATCCTGCAAAGAATCCTTAAACTCCCAGGCTTCTAGTAGAGGACCTAGAGACTTAATAAGACAGAAACCACTCATAAATTTCATTATATTACTTTTCTTTCAAAATATGACATTTTAGACTAATTTTGTTGCTTATTTTTAAAGTTGGGAGCCACCAAAACTTGAGGTCATAGATCTCATCTCCGGTTGCCCGTTTAACACCCCATGGGAATTAAGCTGTTGGTTTGGGCTTCAAGCTCAGCAATTTGGTTGCCAACATTTCTTCACCATTCAAGGAAACATCGCCAGTGCGCTTTGAGTACAGTTCTGCTCTCTAGCCTAGAGGAAAACCAACTCAAAGCACCCTGACGATGTCTCCTTAAACAGTGACAAAATGTTTGCAATCAAATTGCCAAACTCGGAACTCCAACCAACAGCCTAACTACCAACCCAAGCTACTAATATTCCCAACCCCATGAGAATGGCAGACTTCAAAAGGAGGACTCCAAAATGAGTAATACGGACAAAACAAGGTCGCAAATCACAAATAAGCCAATTACAATGAAGCGTAAAATTGTAGAAAAAGCTTGGGGGAAACAAATGCAAAATGAGATGTAGAGAGAAACATTGCATGAGAAAGGAAAGCACAATCTGCGAAGTCTTCCCCAACCCCTTTTTTCCCCCCAAGAAAAACGATCCACCTGATTCATGAAACGGGGGCCATGCAAAGAAGGGGGAATTGAATTCTTTATTATGGCCAAAGGCTGCAATATAAAATAGCCCAGAAGAACAAAGATTCCAGTCAGGAGGCATAATACATAATAAAGCAGACAGGAAGGTAAAAACACCAGGAGAGAGACCTGGGCTTCCAAACAAGATTGGTTGTCTTCTTGTTGCTGGACTCTGCATGGTGGCTTGCAAAAAAAATAATAATGTTGCTACAGGATAAGCAAAGCCAGCTGCCTGCCTGCGAAGAAATCATCCAAGTGCTCTGGGAAAGCTCACCGACAAAGGCATAATAAGCTCCTGCACTGATAAAAATGAAATGTAGCGTATTACCAAGCATACCCAACTGATCCCACCATTCATGAGCCTCAAAAGCAGATACTCTCCTTATAGAAACCGTAGGAAGGCAGATATACGAACGATTGGAAAAGAACAAAAACAAGACCTCTCGTCTAACATCTTCCTCTGCACAGGACCTAGTGCGAGGCAGGTGTTTGTGAACCATAAATAAGAAAAAAAGGAGGGTGGCAGATGGATACTTATTTATTTATTTCTTTATTTATTTGTCTTGTATGCCGCCTACTCCCGGAGGACTCCAAGCAGCTCACAAAAGACAAGGGAAAGGGGGAAAACGCGACAAAGACAACATATTAAAAACAAAACCAACATTCACAATTTCTGTGGAGGTAGATGCTTCTCAGCTCCCCCCAGCCTGCTGGAACAGCCAGGACTTGGTGGCTTTGCGGAAGGCCGGGAGGGTAGTAAGGATCCGGATCTCAACAGGGAGCTCGTTCCAGAGGGCCGGAGCTGCAACAGAGAAGGCTCTCTCCCGGGGAGTCGCCAGCTGACATTGGCCGGCAGATGGAATCCGGAGGAGACCCAACCTGTGCGATCTAATTGGTCTGAGAGAGGTAATCGGCAGGAGGCGGTCTCTCAGGTACCCAGGTCCGATGCCATGTAGGGCTTTATAGGTAGTGACCAGCACCTTGAAGCGGATTCGGAGATTGGTTCTGTTCCACCAACTCTAATTTTTTCTCATGTTGATAAGGAGAGTCCCCAGAGGGCATGAGGATGGCATCAGTGCTATCAGATTGTCTAGCTTTGAGAAGACCGCAGCAACTTCAAGCTGAGTTATTGTTTCCCTTCAGATATGGAAATTCAAATTGCTTTCAGTTTTGTTCAGGGACTGCTGGATTTTTTGGAGGGTGAAATCTGAAAAGTAGCAACACCAAACCAAATTTATCTGAACTTAGAAACTAAGAAGGTTGGCCTGATTTCTACTCAGAAGAAATATCACCAGATAATCCAAGGATTAGAGGGGAAAAAACATATATCAGGAAGAGGCAATGGCAAGACATTTGCATATCCCAAAGCAGGGGTGAAATGCTACTGGTTTGGATCGATTCGCCAAAACCGGTCGTAAAAAAATGCTACCGGTTTGGGTGAACCATTATTTCCGACGATCAGCTGGGTGACGATCAGCTGTGACACATGATTTATATTAGCTAGAATCATTAGATTTCCTGCTTTCTAGTTAATCTAAATCGTGTGGTACAGTGGATCCCCCCCCCCGCTGTTCTACTTACCTTTGCAGACTCGGAAGCAGTGGTGGGATTCAGCCAGTTCACACCTATTCGGGAGAACCGGTTGTTAACTTTCTAAGCAGTTCGGAGAACCGGTTGTTGGAAGAAATCTCAATTTGTTTCTTTCCCCACTTTAAGGGCTAATCCTGTAAGGAAGGCAGAAAGGAAGCATTCTGGTGTTGTTTCTAGACTAATTTTTATTGCCCTGCTTACAGAAACTGCCTCTCTTTTTAACCCTTATTACATTGTAACAGCTAAGACGAAGCGCCCATCGATGTGAGTGACGTTGAGTTGGCCATGCCCACCCAGTCACATGACCACTGAGCCACGCCCACCCAGCTGATCATTACGGCAGAGAACCGGTCGTTAAATTATTTGAATCCCACCACTGCTCAGAAGGCTTCAAAATGTTCCTTTTTTAGCACTGTGCAGGCATGCCTCAGGTGCACATGTGAGTGCAAAGCACATACTCGGTAGCAGACTCACCAAATCGGTAGCAAACTTCAGACGATTACACCACTGTCTCAAAGGTAACTGGACTTTTTTTTCCTTCTTTTCTTGCCTGAAGATGTTTCCCTTCTCATCCAAGACACACTTTCAGTTCTGAATGAATAGCAGAGAATGAAAGTTTGCTTCTTCAGCTCTGGATGAGTTGTCAAAGAAAAAAACAGAAACTCCAATTGGCTCTTGAAAAAGCAACTTTGAGACAACCATGACCTGGATGGCTGAGAATCTCCATAGACAGTGGAGCAATGGAAGGATTTATATTTCTTGCAGTCATTGATATTCCTTGATGACTGTGAGAAATATAAATTCTTCCATTCTCACTCTGTCAAGACTAAAAAAAAGCTTCTTGGGCTGATCAGCAAAATAACTTCAAGGGGAAAAAAAAAAATCCAAGAAAGTCCACTTGCCTTTTGAAAAAGCACCTTTGGGGCAACCATGACTTGGATGATTGAGAATCTCCATAGATACATTTCCATATCCAAAAAGGCTACATCTTCATGTCCATGTCCACAAAGAAAGAGAAAGCCCTTAGGTTTTATTACACCACACACAATTGCAGCTTTGTTGAAAATGGCATCTTAACTAGTTTTCGTGTTTATCCAAACGACTGGCATTTTATTCTTAGCATCCATCTACATGGCTTTCTAGAATCATTCTGCTAATAATCTGTGACCCAACAAAAGCATGCACAACAAAAGAGCGCCGACAAAACTGTGTCGCTAAAACCACAACGTCATCAATGCGCTGACAACAGCGTGGCGACAGAAAGCCGATTTAAGTTAAGGTTAGGGTTAGGGTTAGGGTTAGGGTTAGGGTTAGGGTTAGGGTCAGGGTCAGGGTCAGGGTCAGGGTCAGGGTCAGGGTTAGGGTTAGGGTTAGGGTTAGGGTTAGGGTCAGGGTCAGGGTCAGGGTCAGGGTCAGGGTCAGGGTCAGGGTCAGGGTCAGGGTCAGGGTCAGGGTTAGGGTTAGGGTTAGGGTTAGGGTTAGGGTTAGGGTTAGGGTTAGGGTCAGGGTCAGGGTCAGGGTCAGGGTTAGGGTTAGGGTTAGGGTTAAGGTCAGGGTCAGGGTCAGGGTTAGGGTTAGGGTTAGGGTTAGGGTTAGGGTCAGGGTCAGGGTCAGGGTCAGGGTTAGGGTTAGGGTTAGGGTTAGGGTTAGGGTTAGCATTACGTTTAGGGTTTGGGTTAGCATTACGTTTAGGGTTACTTTTAGGTTTGGGGTTAGGTTTAGTTTTACAGCGCCCTTCTGTCGCCGCGCTGTTGTTGCCACGATTCAACACTCATTCGTCGGAGCGCTTTAGAACTCATGGTTTTGTCACCGCGGTTTAGTCGGGCGCGGTTTTGTTGTTCGCCCTTTTGTCGGTGAACCTAATAATCTTAAGAGGTGATACATTACAACAGGTGTATTTTTTATGATGCTGCCACTTTTTCAGATCATGAATTTTAAGCTCAGCTCCATAGTTCTTCCTATTCTGAATCAGACCTGAAAGCTACCTATTACAATAGCAGTAGACTTATATACCGCTTCATAGGCCTTTCAGGCCTCTCTAAGCGGTTTACAGAGAGTCAGCATATTGCCCCCAACAATCTGGGTCCTCATTTTACCCACCTCGGAAGGATGGAAGGCTGAGTCAACCCTGAGCCTGTGAGATTACTGCTCCCTACTGGGTCCTGATTCTTCTGATGTGCGTTTTCCCAGTCCTTTGTTAACAGACCTATTTTCCTTCAAACTACTAGTTCACCAGGTGGGTGAATTATCCAGAAGAATGAGCTAACTATCTCCTTTGAACCACTGGGTCAATTTCCAAAAGAAACAAAAAAAAATGGTGCTAAATTGTCTTATGCTTCTTGCCTGAAGGATCAGCAGGAAGAAAATTAACTTTTGATTGAAATAACTGTTAGTTAGACAATAGCATGTCTAGAATACATGAGAACACTGATTTGCTGCACCTAAAGTGCTTGGCCTTGTAAATTGGACATTGGGAAACCATTAATATTGTCTGGAATAACATGTCGCTGGGCTGTAATTCTCAAAGATAAGGCATTTTCTATAAAGAATTGGGCTGAATTATCAAGGCGTTAGTGGCTTTCAACCAATATTTAAAAATGCTACTTTAATAGCTTTTCTATCAATGCTTTATGGTATTGGCTAAAGAACATGCACTCAAAATGTTGATGACCTCGGTGAAATTACAAAAGAACGTTTCTCAATATATTCTAAATGGAGGGAAAAAATCAAAAGGAAATCTATGTGAATCAATCAAGGGGAAAACGTCTAGTAATAACTCTTTATCTGCTTGGTCAGAAAAATTAACATCTTTACTGCCATTCACCAGCAAACAGCATTATACTCCATTAAGATTACTTTTGTTCTGGTTTTGATCACTGGTCCATTTCAGAACAATGGCCTTAAAAAAAAAATGGCTTGAAAAAAAGGGTTTTTTTTTCCTTATGTGAGTTAGAAGTTGATGGTTTTCAGTTGAGTGACACGGCAAGGTCTGGAGGTTCAATCAATCACACACATATTTGATTTCTTGACCAAGCAGATAGTGTCATTGTTCAACTACCTCTCTCTCTCTACCTCTCTCTCTCTACCTCCCTCCCTCCCTACCTCCCCCCCACTCTCTCTCTTAAACTCATAAATCATTTATTTGTAATCTGTAGAGAAATCATTTTTGCAGACTTCTTTAGCCTGGCCTTCAACACTAAATCCAGCATGAACTGCTGAGTTGCAAACGTAAACTAAGAATTTACAAGTAGAAATGTTTACCAAAATAGCAATAGCAATAGCAGTTAGACTTATATACTGCTTCATAGGGCTTTCAGCCCTCTCTAAGCAGTTTACAGAGTCAGCATATTGCCCCCAACAACAATCCGGGTCTTCATTTTACCCACCTCGGAAGGATGGAAGGCTGAGTCAACCATGAGCCGGTGAGATTTGAACAGCCGAACTGCAGAACTGCAGTCAGCTGAAGTAGCCTGCAGTGCTGCATTTAACCATTGCGCCACCTCAGCTCAGTGTCCACAAAGAAGAGAATATATCCAATATACTGTACGTAGTTCAGGGTTGAACTGTGGAGTTCTTGGTACTCTCTCAACTTGGTTATTGGATTGCAGATGTTTTGTTACCTGACTAGGTAACATCTGAAGTGCTTCAGTTCAGGACTGCAGATGTTACCTAGCCAGGTAACGAAATATCTTCAATCAAGCAACCAAGGACACAGTGCACCCTAGTCTCTGCACAGAAACGTTTGTTAAGTTATTCTGTAGCTATTCCACACGTGCTTAAGAACGGAAGTTTATTTACGACTGTGCACACTTCTTTTAACAATTTATGGTTTTCAAAAAATGCTGGCATTTTTTTATTCATAACTAAAAGAAAGGAGTCACCGAAGTTTGTCCTCCAACTTCTTTTCCTATTTAATATTTTATAAATCAAAAGGGTAGGCTGTCTCCCTCATAGATATGCTGGGTGGCGTGCAGTTAAAAGTAACCCAAATAAGAAGCAAGTGATTAAAAGAGAATTAAAATAGCAATCATATCAATAATGATTTCCAACAACAGAACAATCTTTCTAGCAAAGTTGAAGAAGCTTCTTGGATGAGAAGTGAAACATCTTCAAAAGGAAAAAAAAGGAAGTCCTGTTGCCTCCTGAAAAAAACACCTTTGGGACAATCATGACTTGGAGGACTGAGAATCTCTACAAACCTTTCTAACAAACCATCCGACATCATTAAGGGCTATTTAAAAGACAGCTGGTTGGGGGAAAGAGAAGTTAGAGTGCCTCAATTCCATCAGATAATGTTATTTGAATAATGGGTCTTGGAGTATACCATTATCACTCTCTTACCAGGTGGGCAGAACCTCAGAACTATGGGCCAGCTGGATTCAACCCAGTTTATTGCTTCTTACAATTGAGGCTTAGAGATTTTTGCTATTCTCTTCATTTTTTTTAAAAAATGCATTATATCATTGATTTTCTCCTCTTTAATGAGATGGATGCTTCAAAATTCTGGAATTTGGAAAGTGTTATATGGCATTGGGAAGACTTTTTTTTCTTGTTTCATAAATCACAAAATTGCTCATTCTTGAACATCAATAGCGGAATAATATTACGGGTGATGTTATGATGCTTTTGCCATGCTAAATATGGAGATATAGAAATAAAGCTTCCATTACCGGAGCCCTGCTATTAAAGCCTCTGCCTTTTTCAGTATCGTGAAAGCCTAATATTGGGTTTTATTGTCAATGCAACAACACTTATGAGTTGTGAACCGTTGTCAGTTATTAACTCATCTGGAATGTACGGTAATCAAACTGTGACTTGTAGTGGGTTATTACATTGCGGTACGATGTCTTCTGCAAGAGCTCAATTTCAAAATAATTTGAGTGGTAATCTTTCATATTTAATTCAAACAGATTTGCCACCAACCTTGAATCAAGGGCACTTAAAAATAGCCTGCTGTTTAAATGGCAGCCTTTTGCCCTCCCCTCCCCCAATTCATTGGCGAAATTTTATACTTGGTGTGATTAAGTTGGAGTAGACCAAACTGGATTGAATAGTTCAGCTGAACACACACAAATTCTCTCTCCCTCCTTCACCCCTCTTTCCCCTTCCCTCCCTCCCCCCTCTCTCTCTTACACACACACACACACACACACACACACACACACACACACACAGACTTTACATGGGACAATTCACTTGCTCTGCTTTGATTAAAATGCCCCTTTAAAATGATCGAAACAGCACCTTACTTCTTGATGTCAAAGGACAATGCTGCTCCACTTTGATCACAATGAGAAGATGACTTTGAAGTGTACATGGATGGCCCTGTATTGAATCAAAGAGGCTGATCGAGACAAAGCAGTTGCCAGCAATCCAACAAGAGATGCTTACTGCTGACATTTCCAGAACAACTAACTTCATGGGATCTTCAAGAATGATGAGGTATACAGGTGTAATTGAGTGACAATGCTATATCATAGCCAGGCTCAATCCACCAGAATTCAACAAGCAATAACCAAATACTTTACAGAATCGATCTCACTCTGATGCTATTGTCACAATTGCCACGAAGATAACATCAACTCTGTAAGATCAGGCATCTGATTCGATCATTTGGTTTTTTGTGATAGGGTCTTCTTTATCTTTCAGAGTTCAACTAAACATCTGTCCATAATTGTCCTTTGATTGCATAGGAAGTATTGTACAATGAAGGTTGTACAATGTCTATGGAGATTCTCAGTCATCCAGGTCATGGTTGTCCCAAAGGTGCTTTTTCAAGAGGCAACTGGATTTTCTGGGTTTTTTTTTCTTTGAAGACATTTCACTTCTCATCCAAGAAGCTTCTTCAGCTGAAGAGTCTTCTTGGATGAGAAGTGAAACGTTTTCAAAGAAAAAACCAGAAAGTCCAGTTGCCTCTTGAAAAAGCACCTTTGGGTCAAGATTGTACAATCTGAAATACTTGGTTTCTGAGGAAAGATCTAGATGGAACCAAATTATGGATGGATCAGAACTCTACAGCAGATACAACCTATTTTTTTTAATTGATTCACCTCTTGATCCTCTTTTAAAACATGTTTGATTATCTCTAACCAATGCTAGTCTTATGACTATCACCTTATGATTATGTGAACATGACTATACCCATGTTGCTTGTATCTTTCAACTTATATTGTTTTTATTTGTTTCCTAGTACGATTTGATAGCTTGTTAGTAACCTTGACTATCACTAAGTGTTGTATTTTTTTAAATTCTTGATGAATGTATTTTATTCTCCTTATGTACACTGAAAGCATATGCACCAAAGACAAATTCTTTGTATGTGCAATCACACTTGGCCAATAAAGAATTCTATTCTATTCTATTCTATTCTATTCTGTTCTGTTCTGTTCTGTTCTATATTTTTTTTAAAAAAATGGGGACAAACATTAGTTGGTGTGGAGGAGAAATGTTCACAGTTGCTTATAAACGATATCATGCTTGATTTTTAGCAAAGTCTAAACCAGTGATTTACACTGGTTTTAGAGAATTGAGAAGTCAATAATTCATAGCAGAGAATCTAGAAACGCATCCAGGAGGCTGTGTTTATGCCTGTGAGCCTCCCAACAAGCTTTTTATATCTTTTCCCCCCTTACTTATTATCCGATACACAAGTCCATTTTCTATTGTTTTTAATAACACAAGCTGTGCTACTTGCCATGAAATTTATGCCTTTTTTTATAGGCTTATTCAGCTCTGATGAGTAATTTGAAAAGTTGCAGGAGCTGATGGCTTGTTAGCACAGCTGCCGAACTGCTGGTGAAGAAATCAATAAAGGATTGCTCCAGGAGTCCATTTTGTAAGTACAAAATGGGGGAAATTGTACCTTGATTCATAAACAGGCTTTTTCGTACCTATGAATTTAAGGACTCCAAAAAAGAAGGAACACTCACATCGGTCAACAAATGTGAACAAGAGATAAGATCCACTGAATGAATTACAAATGCTACCAAATCGAGTATCATTAACAATAAGTAAAAAGTAATAAGTAATAAAAAGGGACACAGTGGTTCAGTGGCTAAGATGAGCTTGTTGATCAGAAATTTGACAGTTTGGCAGTTCGAATCGCTAGCACCACATAACAGAGTGAGCTCCCATTACTTGTCCCAGCTTCTGCTAACCTAGCAGTTCAAAAACATGTAAAAATGTAAGTAGAAACATAGGAATCACCTTTGGTGGGAAGGTAAAAGCGTTCCATGCGCCGTTGGCATTTAGTCATGCTGGCCACATGACCACAGAGATGTCTTCGGACAGCGCTGGCTCTTCAGCTTTGAAACGGAGATGAGCACCGGACCCTAGAGTCGGGAATGACTAGCACATATGTGTGAGGGGAACGTTTACCTTTATCTTTAACAATAAGTAAAAAGTTGTCATCTTTTGTGTCTCTACATCCAAGACCTAAAGAAACCCAGACATCTTAACCATGCTTTAATTGATGGCTGGTTTTTTGTTTGTTTGTTTGTTTTCTACAATTTCCTTTCAAAATAGGCAAACCAACATTTAACTGGAAAAAATGATGAAGTCACATAAGGATAACTTTAAAAGCCCTTTTCTTTTATTACATTTTATCCTTAACAAATCCAAATAATCTATATACATTTCAAACTAATGCTTACTATGTGTGCAATTAAAGAACCAACAGAAATGTGCAAATCTATATAGGAACCCAGGGTACCTTAAAGTGATGAGAAATGTCCAGGACTATAAAATAAAATTCAATGGTGAAAAGAGTAAGGTTCTACATTTAGGCAAGAAAAACGAAATGCACAGGTACAGTATAGGTGATCCTGTGAGAGGGATCTTAGAGTCCTAGTGGACAACCATTTAAATATGAGCCAGGAGTGTACAGCAGCTGCCAAAAAGCCAACACAGTTCTAGGCTGCATAAACAGAAGGATAGAATCAAGATCACGTGAAGTGTTAATACCACTTCATAATGCCTTGGTAAGGCCACACTTGGAATACTGCATTCAGTTTTGGTCGCCACGATGTAGAAAAGATGTGGAGACTCTAGAAAGAGTGGAGAGAAGAGCAACAAAGATGATTAGAGGACTGGAGACTAAAGCATATGAAGAACGGTTGCAGGAACTGGGTATGTCTAGTTTAATGAAAAGAAGGACTAGAGGAGACATGATAGCAGTGTTCCAATATCTCAGGAGTTGCCACAAAGAAGAGGGAGTCAAACTATTCTCCAAGGGACCTGAGGGTAGAACAATAAGCAATGGGTGGAAACTAATTAAGGAGAGAAGCAACTTAGAACTGAGGAGAAATTTCCTGACAGTTAGAACAATTAATCAGTGGAACAGCTTGCCTCCAGAAGTTGTGAATGCCCCCAAACTGGAAGTCTTTAAGAAGATGTTGGATAGCCATTTGTCTGAAATGGTATAAGGTTTCCTGCCTAGGCAGTGGGTTGGATTAGAAGACCTCCAAGGTCCCTTCCAACTCTGCTATTGTATTGTATTGTATAATGCACCATACAATTCCCTTATTCTTTCGTATTTAACTAAGTTTTATATGTGCAACCATTTGCTATATGCACCAGAACGTCTCTAAATATGTTTCTAAGAGTGGGTGCAGAAGGATTCTGGGATACAGATCCCCATATGGACCATTAAGAAATGAAATCATTGCTTCAGACAAAGAACATTTCATTATGGATAGTACTTGAATAAAATTGAGAAAGCTCAAACTGCCCAAGGAGCTGTTGATTCTGTTCTACAGAGGAATCATTGAGTCTGTCATCTGCACCTCTATAACTGTCTGGTTTGGTTCTACAACCCAACAAGACAGACAGAGACTTCAGAGGATAATCAGAACTGCAGAAAAAAACAATTATTACCAACCTGCCTTCTGTGTTGTGCTGTGCTGTGTTCTGTTCTGTTCTGTTCTGTGCTGTGCTGTGCTGTGCTGTGTTCTGTTCTGTTCTGTTCTATTCCATTCTATTATATTTATTATATTAACAGAGGAATTATTGAGTCCGTCATCGGTATTTCTATAACTGTCTGGTTTGGCTCTGCAACCAAATAAGAACTTTGATGGATAATTAGAACTGCATAAAAAACAATTGCTACCAATCTGCCTTCCATTGAGGACCTGTATACTGAATGAGTCAAAAAGAGGGCTTTGAAAATTTTTACAGACCCCTCGCATCCTGGACATAAACCGTTTCAACTCCTACCCTCAAAACGACGCTATAGAGCACTGCACACCAAGACAACTAGACACAAGAACATTTTTTTCCCAAAGACCTTCACTCTGTTAAAAAAGATAATTCCCACAACACTGTCAAATTATTCACTAAGTCTGCACTACTATTAATCATCTCATTGTTTCTATTCCCCATCTCCTCCCACTTATGACTGCATGACTGTAACTTTCTTGCTTGTATCCTTATGATTTATATTGACTGTTTCCTAATCTGATTTGATTGCTTATTTGTACCCTATGACTATCATTAAGTGTTGATTCTTAACAAATGTATCTTTTCTTTTATGTACACTGAGAGCATATGCACCAAGACAATCCCTTATGTGTCCAATCACACTTGGCCAATTAAGAATTCTATTCTATTCTATTTTATTCTATTCTATACAAGTAGCATTTGTATTTACGATTTACCTCCCTAGTACTTATGACCCAGTTACAAAATCCAGTGTTGATGTGAACACATTTTATAATATTGTTTGCCAAAAATTGGCATTTACTTCCAGTAAATGAGCTGTTTTTGTTAAAAACAGACCATAACAAACAACTGGTTTCCATAACAACATAGCATTTACTTAACTTTTTGTGATTTGCTTTTGGACCATGGAGTTTGATTAATGAGTGTTAAAAAAAAAAGGATTGTAAAATCAGATCGGTCATGTGGTTGAACCATTTTATGACTGTCACGACTTTACAACTGTAATTGTCAGGCTCCATTGTGGTTATAAATTGAAGACTACCTGTTAGGTTCATCCACAACATTTTGCTATCCAGGAAATGGTTCTTTTAATCACAAAACCAGCAACATCTGCAGAAGGAAACAAGGGGAGAATTATAAGGCAGAATCATGAAGGAAGTCTCACCACTTCTTGTGAATGCAAAGGACTTTCTAATGATGTCACTGTGTTGCTTTTGGAGAAAGGTCTCATGAACTATTGCCTTCTGAGATCTACGACATTGTTTAATGTATCCTGGAGACAGTGCCTTCCTGGACCTTCATGAATAAAAAGAATGCTCCAACACTCTCGGTGACATAAATTTATACATGTTGTGCTCATTAGCATACAAAACAATTTGCTGCCTTCACTGAAGACCTGCAGAATATGAATTACAACCTAAAAATAATAGTAAACATGATCCAAGGGCTGGAATATAATTACCCTGCTATAAACAAACTACAATATTTTCTCAAGATTTTCCACTGTCTGACACTATGGGAGGAGGTGTGTGTGTGTGTGTGTTAACCAAAACCGAAGAGTTTGGTAGCATCTTTTTCAATCAACTATTTTCTAAGACATGAGCTTTCATGAAGTGCAACATATTTTATTAGATGTATGGGTGGGGTTTACTGATCCCCACAAGCTAACCAGAAGAGATCTCGAATGTTGAATGAATGTTGGGTTTTTACTGCTAATTATTTTAATCACATTTCCTTTTTATGTTTTGTCCTGCACTCCCCTCCCCTATTATTGTAAGCCGCCCTGAGTCCCCTCAGGGAAAAGGGCGGCCTATAAATATTTTAATAATAATAATAATAATAATAATAATAATAATAATAATAATAATAACAACAACAACAATAACAATAATAATAATTAATAAAGATCTGGGAGGTCTTCTAGTCCAGTCCCCTGCTCAAGCAGGAGACCCTATACAAGTGGATGTCCAGTTTCTTCTTAAAAACCTCGAGTGATGGAGCACCCACAACTTCTGAAGGCAAGCCGTTCCACTGGTTAATTGTCCTCACTGTCAGAAATTTCTCCTTAGAATCGGAGTAGAATAGAGCTGGAAAGGGTCTTGTAGTCTTCTAATCCAGCCAGCAGCTCAAGCAGGAGACCCTATATTTTATTTATTTATTTATTTGTCTTGTATGCCGTCCACTCCCGAAGGACTCCGGGCGGCTCACAATAGACAAGGGAAGGGGGATAAATAGACAAAGACAACACTTTAAAAAACGCAACATTCACAGTTTCCATGGGGCTGGATGTTTCACAAGCCCCCCGGCCTGCTGGAGCAGCCAGGACTTGGTGGCTTTGCGGAAGGCCGGGAGGGTAGTAAGGGTCCGGATATCCACGGGGAGGTCATTCCAGAGGGCTGGAGCTGCAACAGAGAAGGCTCTCCCCCGGGGAGTCGCCAGCCGACATTGGCTGGCAGATGGAATCCGGAGGAGACCTAACCTGTGAGATCTAATTGGTCTATGGGAGGTAATCGGCAGGAGGCGGTCTCTCAGGTACCCAGGTCCGATGCCATGTAGGGCTTTATAGGTAGCGACCAGCACCTTGAAGCGGGTCCAGAGACTAATGGGTAGCCAGTGCAGCTCGTGGAGGATAGATGTGACGTGGGTGTACCTGGGTGCATATATCATTTCAGACAAGTGGTTGTCCAATCTCTTCTTAAAAACCTCCAGTGATAAAGCACTCACAACTTCTGAAGACAAGCTCTTCCACTGATTAATTCTTCTCCTTGGTTCTCGGTTGCTTCTCTCCTTGATTATTTTCCACCCATTGTTTCTTGCCTTGCCTTCTGGTACTTTGGAAAATAAGTTCACTCCTCTTTGTGGAAGCTCCTTAAATACTGGGATACTGCTATCATGTCTCCCTTAGTCCTTCTTTTCTCCAGACAAGCCACAACCAATTCATTTCTTCATATCTAATCAGACAGAATTTGATTTTTTGTCCTGTAGAAATCGCTCACTGAAAGTGCAATGATGCTACATCAGAATCCTCAAGAGTAGACTGATGTGATATTGGCCTTTACACAAAATCTGTTATGGCACAGATATGTTAGATTACAGTAGATTACTACTGTAGATTACTACTGGCATACTGTTAATTATCGGTTGCCTTTTGGTTTTTTTCTTCTTTAAATGAGGAGATTCTTGCTGATGAAGGAACTTTGTAAAAGAAAAACTCAGATTAAGAGATGTCTTTAGCAAATCAATCCAATAATGGACAAACGATGACCCAATTGTTAAAGTAGTTCACAGTTACAATGTAGTTTGCAAAATTAACACAATGTGTTACAGATGTTGATATGACATAGATGACTCCTATCCTTCCGGGACTTTTTCCATGGTAATCACTTTCTCAGTTGATACTAGACAACTCATATCTCATTTCGTCATCATTTCAGAAATATTTCTTTACCTAAACATAGACATAAAATGGCCAAGGATGAAACATCCTACTGGCTTCCCCATTGGGTTTTCTTGTTGGAAGGAATCTGGCAAGGAACTATCAAATACTGGAGAAATCAGGAAATCCAGGCAGTTCAAATGAGTATAAAATTTTTATTAAGCTCTCTAAAAGAATCTGTACTACTAACGATCAAGGGAAATTAGCAGGTTAAAAATAAAAAGGAATTCAAGGTGGGCTGGTCTTAGATCTCTTGTGGGAACAAACAGACTCATGACTGATGATGCCTTACACCCCTCCCTTGGACTCAGCCTAGTCACCTCCTATAGGAGCATTGGGAATATCACCCTTCCTTCCTTCCTTCCTTCCTTCCTTCCTTCCTTCTCTCCCTCCCTCCCTCCCTTCCTCTTTTCCCTTCTCTTCCATTCCCAGCAATCAGGTAAGTGGCTGCTGCTGAATGGGAAAGTAAGGGATTGAGAGAATGGCTGGGAAACTGTCATAGAACTTTGACAAAGAAGATCATGTGACTGAAGCTACAGCCCAGCAGTTTAGTAGCATTAAAACAGCCAAAGTTTCCCAAATTTCATTCCCTTAGACATCACGAATCCGAGATTTTGGATACATTTTGTAAGTTCACCCATTTGAGGTACCTTGGTTTGACAATGGTTGCCCTTTCATGCACCATTTCAACCAATTAAAGATCATGACAGTAAGAATTTTAATAGCAGATACATCTATTTTTTAAGGTACATCTTGTTATTCTTTACATATGTTTTTTTAATTTAAATGTAATACAGGAATTTTTTTCTCTCCTTTGTGTTGGCAAGCTTCTATATACTTGCTTTCAAAATCTCTGAAGAAAAGAATGAAAACTTGGTATTATTTCACCCAAAACTTACATTTTTGTATATTTTTAGATTGATAGTCTTGGATAGAATCCTTGTCAATGAACAATAAACCATGTTTCTTTTTAATTAACAGAAACAGCCCCTTAACCAATTCTACTGCAAGCTTTAATCTAATTTTGCTGAGTTTAATTATCCTTATACAAGCCAAGATAAGAGTAATCAAAACCATATGTTTAAATAGCAGCGATATCTTTCTGGGAAGGAAGAAAATAAAATCACTCTAAAATCATCTCTGGAACCTGTAAGATACAATCAGATGTATGTATGGATTTGTTCTGCTGAAAGAGGCTGACAATAACTAATGAGAAGGAATGAACTGATTAAGCTATCAGGACAGAAAATTTGTGCAAGTATGTATAGTTTTGTGTTTCTAAATAACTTATTCCTAAAAGCTTCACTGCTCATCCATATTAGAAGGTCTAGGACAGTTATGGCTAACCTTTTTCTAAAGGTGTGCTAAAATTGGGTGCATGCATGCTCACCCACCTGTGCATTCACACATGACCCCCCCTGCGCATGAATGCACACCCCTCCTCTGCAGGGGGGGTTTCACCTTTCCCAGGCTTTGGAGGCTTTCCTGAAGCCTGGGAAGGGTGAAAAGAGCCTCCCACAGCCCTCTGGAAGGCCAACAATTAGCTGGCATGTGTGTCAAAGCTAAAGGCTGTCATGGCAGCAAATATGGCTCTGTGTGCCACCTGTGGCACGCGTGCCATAGATTTGCCATCACAGGTCTATGATTTAATAATATGAAAATATTCAACCATTTTCAAAGGAAAAAAAAACATTGAGGAAATGTCATCTGCTTCCCAGGAAGGTGTATTCCAAGCTTTTAAAGAAAATCTTGTCATATTGCTTGTTGAACTCAGAGTATAAACCAAGATGACGCAGAATGGGAAGAACAAACCAATAATACAAGAAGGGTCGGAAGCTGGCTGAAAGTCATCATCATCTGCTTTTCCCCAGTTCTGTGTGCTACCCATTTGTTCCACAGGCTCATACAATGATTTGAACCAGGGTTCGAATCCAGCTCATCAAAATAGTGTGAACTGATGGTTGACCCAATGTACAATGCATATAGAAATATAACACTTTATAATGCCTTGGCACACTTGGAATACTGCATTCAGTTTTGGTTGCCAAGGTGTATAAAAGATGTGGAGACTCTAGAAAGAGTGCAGAGAAGGGCAACAAAGATGATTAGGGGACTGGAGGCTAAAACATATGAAGAATGGTTGCAGGAACTGGATATGTCTAGTTGAATGAAAAGAAGGACTAGGGGAGACATGATAGCAGTCTTCCAATATCTCAGGGGCTGCCACAAAGAAGAGGCAGTCAAGCTAAAAAACCTCTGGAGCCTGGTGAGAATGAAAAACTGGCCCATCAGGCCTACCAGAAGTTCAGAAATGATCTATTTCTGGCTTCCGGAGGGCCTCTGGTGGGCTGGGGAAGGCCATTTTCACCATCCCTAGGCTTGAGAGACTGCCTGCTGCCAATTACCTCCAATAGACCAATTAGATCCCACAGATTAGGCCTCCTCCGAATTCCATCCACTGGCCAATGCCGACTGGCGACCACTCAGAGGAGAGATTTCTCTGTGGCTGCTCCGACCCTCTGGAACGTGCTCCCCATGGAGATTCGAACCCTCACCACCCTCCAGGCCTTCCGCAAAGCCCTTAAAACCTGGCTGTTCCGACAGGCCTGGGGCTAAAGAGCTTTTGCCCCCCCCTCGAATGGTATGGTTGTTGTGTGCTTTTAAATTGTGTATTGTTCTGTTCATCTTTTTTATTCCTTATCTGTACCCCTTCCCTTGACTTGGATTGTGAGCCGCCCTGAGTCCCCTTCTGGGAAAAGGGCGGCATATAAATGAAATAAATTCAATTCAATTCAATTCAGGAAAGCCTCCAGAGCCTAGGGAGGGTCAAAAACAGGTCCAATGGGCATACTGGAAGTTTGTTTGGCCCGTTGAGCCCATTTTTCACCATGTCTAGGCTCAAGAGGCTTTCCTGGAACCTGGGGAGGATGAAAATCGCCTCCCCCAACCCCCTGGAGGAAATACCAAGCTCAGCTTGGAGGCAAGCAGTACAGCACGCATGAGGGGGGAGGGTTGTGCATGCATGCATATGTGGGGGTGTGCTTTACATTATGGGTGGCAGCATGCATGTGCGATATTGTGCATGCGCACACATATTTTGGCACCCAACAACAAAAAGATTAGCCATCACTGTTCTAGGTTGTCCAAGCCCAACGTTTCAAACCTGGTGGTATAGGGTATTCTGTTGTGAGCAGAGGAGTGTAGTACTCTTCTCATGAAATACTTCCGAACTCGCTCATTTGTATTAATGTCCGATATACAGTGTGGATTCCAGGCAGTTGAGCTGTACTCGAGAACTGTACGGATCGGGAAGATAAATGCAGGAGCCTTATTTTCCTCCGCAGGTTAAGATGTAAATGATTCGCAGAGTCTCATGGATCTAACGAAGCAAGATGGGATTGCAAGGAACCTCCCTTTCCCTCCCCCCACAAAAAAAATATTGCAAGAATAAAAGTGATTACCTTTCAAAGGTGGTGAGGCAATTTCTAAGTGCTGAGAAACAGAACCGAAAAGAAGAAGAAAAAAACCTTCAAGTTAGCGGAGTTAAAAGCCCATAAAATCCATTTTATTTCAGACAAAAATGTGGATAATATTGTATTTGGAAGCTGAGAAATTGGGGCACCACCCTATTATAGCCACCTGCTGAATTCACACTGGCAAACCCATTAGACCCTATTATCGCCTTTCTTGCTGAAGCCATGGGATGCCAGTTTCCTAATCCTTATAAATCTCAATGATCAGATCAAAGAGCACCTTCTTCGCTGGGCCTCTCGTGCTGAAATTAGAAATATAATCGGTATTGATTCCAGTATGTGAGATGGAGCATAAAGCAGTTTTGAACAGTATTCAGCCATGGATGTTATGAGCTTTAAAGTTCCATTCTGCTTTTCTTCTACTAAAGTGTTCCAAGACAGCCTCTTTTGACTATGCAGACATCACGATGCAGATATTTTATTAGATGTGATTGTTATGAAAGATGCCTTTTTCTCCCTAGGTTCCCTATGAAGCTTTACACTTTCCTGAGAAAAGCAATTAGCAATTTAATAAATTTGTATGGCACCCAATCCCGTAGGACTCTGGGCGGCTTACAGACAGATAAAAATAAAAGTTAAAAAGTAACATGAGATACAATTTAAAACAACACACCGTACATTCCAATTTAAGTGGGGCTGGACCATGTTCAACAGCCCCAGGCCTGCAGGAACAGCCAGGTTTTAGTGACTTTTTGGAAGGCTGAGAGAGTGGGAAGGGTCCAGATCTCTATGGGTAGATTGTTCCACAGGGCCGGAGCAGCTACAGAGAAGGCCCTCCCCCAAGGAGCCGCCAGCCGGCATTGTCCGGTCGACGGCACTCGGAGAAGGAGAACAGGGAGAAAGGAGTACAGGGAATTCAAGAAAACTTTGTAAGTGGACTTGGAATTCCAGTGCAAGAACTTTTTGAACTTCCTCTTCAGGAATATGTTGGCATTTAAATGTTTTATAAGCTGGGTGCAGTCAGGGTAGAAATAAATAAGGAGATAAATAAAAAATAAATAAGGAAATAAAGAGACATTTTCTGACAGTGAGAGCAATTAACCAATGGAACAGAAATTGCCTTCAGAAGTTACCAGAGCTTCATCACTGGAGGCTCTCAAGAAGAGATTGGACTGCCATTTGTCAGAAATGGTGTAGGGTCTCCTGCTTGGGTGGGGGATTGGATGAGATGACCTACAAGATCCCTTCGAACTCTGTTAATCAGTTAATCTGTTAAATACTCTTTAAAACAGGAGTTAAAATTGCCATTGATCCAATCCACATGACGATTGTACTTTGAAATATCAGAGACAATTCTAACCTCTTACTGGTAATATCAACAGAATCATGAAAAATCCAGTTAGCAAATTGTGGCATCAAAGTAGCTTGACCTTTTGATGAAGACCAGCATTATCACTGAGAAATGTTTTTTTAACATATCAGTCCTCCCCTCACCTGTCCTTGTGGGCCACTGCAAGAAGATCTCCTACATCATAGCACCATGAGTTTCTGGATCTGTAGACACAATGGAACATCTACATCTCCAGTGCCTGTACTACAGAGACATTCATTCTAGCCTCATCTCACCATTAGTGTATAAATACCCAGACCACATATGATAATTCTATCCCTCCTTGTTATTCTCAGATACCAACCTGCACAAGATATTGTGTTGCCAGTTTCTATGCAGCTACATCATTGGAAGATGATCTGTATCACAAACCAGCTTTAATAAGAGCCTACTTTGTCATTACAGAGGGCTCTGTTTTATGATAGATTGAATTTGCCGTGATTTGCTATGTCCATCCCTTTCTTGAGGAATGGAGAAAAATATCTTAAAACACCACACTATCTTTAATTGTTTTTTAGGGAATGACGGTTAATGGTTCATTCTTTGTACAAATTCAATGAATTGCATGATCTATGCAACTTGAGTCTTTCATCGGCATCTCTATAACTGTCTGGTTTGGTTCTGTAACCCAACAAGACAGACACAGACTTCAGAGGATCATTAGAACTGCAGAAAAAATAATTATTACCAACCTGCTTTCCACCGAGGACCTGTACACTGCACAAGTCAAAAAGAGTGCTGTGAAAATATTTAAAGACCTCTCACATCCTGGACATAAATTGTTTCAACTCCTACCTTCAAAACGACACTATAGAGCACTGCACACCAGAACAACTAGACACAAGAACAGTTTTTCTCCCAAACGCCATCAATACTGTCAAACTATTTACTAAATCTGCACTACTATTAATCTCCTCGTTCCTATCACCCATCTCCTCCCACTTATGACTGTATGACTGTAACTTTGTTGCTTGTATCCTTATGATTTATATTGATTGTTTCCTAGTGTGATTTGATTGCTTATTTGGACCCTATGACTATCATTAGTTGCTGTACCTTATGATTCTTAACAAATGTATCTTTTCTTTTATGTACACTGAGAGCATCTGCGCCAAGACAAATCCCTTGTGTGTCCAATCACACTTGGGCAATTAAGAATTCTATTCTATTGTGTTGGTACCTCTTGACATGAGAATGGTTCTCATGTCAATCATCAGCAGTTCTATCAATATATAGAGTTTTACACTTCCCTTCCAAAGGTGCTTTTGCAGGAGATCCTTCAACATCCTGGTCTGTATGATTTGAACAACTTTCTATTATTACCATATCTCCTTTCCCACTGAATGTTTCATCTGTGTCTACTTAAAAGTTTTTTTGAAAAATCTTTTTTCCTCTTTTACCTTTGTTTTCCTTTTTGATAAAAATGATTTGAAAATGCAGCAACGAATTCTGTGAGGGTATCCCTGTTCTACATTTCCATCATGCCTTTTGTATTGCAAACAGTTTGCTGTCGTCTTTGATTCAAATATGTGTGGCATTCTACACTCCATTGTGCAAGTAAGGCTATGATTTCAATGCTATGCTTCAGCCTGAATTGAGAGATATGTTCTAAATTACCAAAATAAATGAGATTGCCACATAAAAATGGCTAGAAATAGGTTGCTTATTCTTTGGCAATAGCGTATATACGGAGAAATTTTATTATCCTCTTTTTTATAAAGACATAAATGCATACAAGGGGAGAAAACCCCCTCAACTAGTTTGCTGTGTTTTTCTAAAGGCCATTTTAACCCAAGGAATTAAGAAAAAGAATAGAACTTTCAAATTCATGAACCATTTTTAGTTCACAAAATAGGTAATTGGAATTGCACAATTTCTAAGATATAATAAAGGGAGAAAGGTTGCTGTTTATAAACCTGAGAAGTTATTAAAGGATCTTCCATTAAAGTTTGTAGCTGGGTATGTTGACATCTGGATTTACGAGAATCTAAAAGCCACAGTTTAGCACCTATTTATTATGATATATTCATCTAATGATGTTTTCCTCTGCTTTGCTTTGTTTATCTGTAGACATGCCAAAAACCTGTTGAGCCAAGCTAGTTTGACTAAGAGACAGAGCCTCACACTGGAGACAATAAAGGACTTAGATTTTCAGGTGTTAAGCAATTAAACTTTCAATTGTCAGCCAAGCAAAAACTCTATCTGTGAAATAACTTGGATGAAGGTGTCAGAAAAGCATTTAAAAACTGTTGTAGGTCATTAATTCCTACAGATCACACCTTTGACTAACTGAAAAATATGTCTTTGTGACATATCGCAAAAATGTTGATGCCCCATTTCTGTTTAGCTTTTGAAATATGAAGCATCAAAGGCATAACTTTTAAGTTGGAGGCTGGGAAATATTATATTGTATGCAAATCAAATCCAATTTTAATTTGTATAACTTTTTTGGCAAATCAAACTGGTTTGGACAAATCTCCAAATCAACCTCAATTTATATTGGAAGATTTTAAGATGATGTTGGATAACCATTTGTTTGAAGTGGAGTAGGGTTTCCTGCCTAAGCAGGGGGTTGGACTACAAGATCTCCAAGATCCCTTCCAACTCTGTAATTCTATTCTATTCCATTCCATTATATTCTATTCTACATTGTATCTCTTCTACTCTACTCTACTCTACTCTACTCTACTCTACTCTACTCTACTCTACTCTACTCTACTCTACTCTACATCAGTTTGATTCAGGCTATTAAAATGCCTGCATAGACATGGAAGGAATCTAAATCTAAACCCAACAATTTGAATGAATACATTGATTTAGCTTTTTAGTCTGAACTAATTCGCCACATTGTGTCTTTAGTAGACATTATAAGAATTATGTTAATTGGAGCCAAACCCCATTTGGGGTTACTAGCAAGACAAAACATAGGAGAAGAAACACATCAGGACAAGATTCAGCAGTCCATCTGCATTTAAAACTTTCAACTTTCAACTTTTAATAGATTTGTATGCTGCCCAATCCCGAAGGACTCTGGGCAGCTCACATAAAAGCAGTTTAAAAATATTAAAAAATTAAAACATAAGACAGAGTGACTTAAAAACAGAAAACACAACATACACTCAGTTTTTAAAAGGGGCTGAAGTTCAATCAAGATCAACAGCCCCAGGCCTGCCGGAACAGCCAGGTCTTAACAGATTTACGGAAGGCCAGAAGAGTAGGGAGGGTCCGGATCTCAGGGGGCCGGAGCAGCAACAGAGAAGGCTCAGGCCACTCTTTTGAAGGCAACCAAGTCCATATTTTGGA
Source organism: Thamnophis elegans (assembly GCF_009769535.1). Classification (NCBI taxonomy): domain Eukaryota; kingdom Metazoa; phylum Chordata; class Lepidosauria; order Squamata; family Natricidae; genus Thamnophis; species Thamnophis elegans. The sequence continues at coordinate 58,853,061 of NC_045551.1, read as the reverse complement.
CAAAGAGGACTGCTGGTTTGAAAGACCACCTATGTCAAAATTGAAAAGCTCTCTCTCAACAGAGGGGGAGGGATGTGACATCATCTATCTCTAATCTACAACCCAGTTCTTTCAACAGTTCCAAGAAGGCTCCACAACCATCTGCACCACTCAGGTGGCTCTGAGGACACAGATAAGCCTACAGGTAACCTTAATGACCTGCTAAATGCAAGGAGTGGAAATCCTTCAATTCCCCACCATCCAGCCAGAGCTAAAGAAGCTTCTTGGATGAGAAGCGAAGTGTCTTCAAAGAAAAACCAGAAAGTCCAGTTGCCTCTTTAAAAAAAGCATCTTTGAGACAATCATGACCTGGATGACTGAGAATCTCCATAGATATTCAGCAAGGCCAAAAGATACAAGGAAAGAGGAGATATAAGCCAATTAAATTGGTTTAAACAGTTTCAGAGGAATATTTAAACAATCATATCCCCGTGTATTTGATAAGGCTTCCTTCGGAACTGCATCACTAATCTATGAATAATGTCATGTAAAGAAAACTCATTATTAAATCTGGAATGTTCACAAACTCCTGTGAAAAAGGAAATTGAAATAGAAACCACTTTGGCCACAACAATTTCATTTTTTTACAACATTCTGTAGCACCTTACAGAATACTATATTTAATTTTTACACAAGTTGTTGAGTGTCCTTACCACAGCATTTATCAAATTACAGTTAACTTGGTTATCGTTGATTCTCTTGTCTAAAAATACTGCCAATCATATTCCTAGCGTGTAAAACATAGTTAACAACTCTTACATTAAATTGCATACCTTGAACACAGAAGCAAATAAAAGAGAAAATAGTCTTTTCTTTCAAAAAATATTTGAAAATTGGCCAAATCTATATTTTCTAAAAAAAAAAAAAAAAAAAGTAGGGCAATCAGCATTTTGATGCTTTTGAAAATAGATATTATTGACAGATTTTTTCCCCCATTAATGGACACATATATTATCATTTGAGTCGCGTTGAGATTTTCTTCCAAATCCATAGGTTCACCATTACCGGTCTATCCTATTACTGTGTTTCCCTGAAAATAAGTCTGTCATGCCAGCCTCCCTCAGCAACCAAGAAAGAAACCACTTAACTCCATTTCGCAGAATTAAGAGTACTTTTACTGGTTATGAAAAGATAGCAGCTAAGCAAAGCAAGATCTGAGGCAAAAGCGCGCGTAATCATAGATATCAATATGTGACCCAACCCCCCTTGTTGTAGCCTCGTAAGTCCTCGGACTTACGAATGACAGCTCGGCAGCAGCCAGGTGCGTCTTAGCCAATCAGACGCGCCTGCCAGTTGCCGGGCTGTCATACGAGAGGCTATTGGTTGAACTATTTGACAGTCGAGTATAAAAGGCTGTCAGACGAAGGAGAGGTGCCGGTCTACTCACAGTTGTTGTTCTATTCATTCTTGTTTGAATAAACGGTTCAAGGTTACCTCAGATGCCTCCTCGTAATCTCTACCGCCGATTTAACACCCCTCCCCCTGCTAACCCCATCCCTAGTCCAATCTGCAAATCCCTCAGGTGTCATGTGGGTGACATCTTCAAAAAACATCATCAGGTTGGTATGCAGGATAGTTAGCCTTGGTGGTCCAATCACTATCTCCAGCATGCGCAGTAGGTGGTGAGAACAAAACTCCCTTTTCACAATCTCTCCTGTACTTAAAACTTCCCTTCCCAAATACCAGGCCTCCCCCTCCCCGTTTCAATGGCAGCCGAAAGCAAGTAGTGATACAGAGGCTGACAGGGTCTTATTTTCTTTTGACCACTAAAATAAGCACTTGGCCTTATTTTCAAGGAGGTCTTATTATTTTTGAGGTGCAGGAGGCAGCGAGCGTGGTCACCTCATGGCTGCTGCTGTGTTGCAATATTTTTGGGAGGGCTTAATTTCAGGGGAGGGCTTATTTTAGTGCATGTGCTCAAAAGCCCAATTGGGCTTATTATCTGGGGAGGCCTTATTTTCAGGGAAACAGGGTACTTCATTTATCTTATTCAGTCTCCATGGAAATTCATACTGATTGGACTCCATTAATGTAACCCTTCTTCTTTTTTTTTTTAAAAAAAGTATTTTTATTCAACATTTTTTAAACATTAAAATCACAGTTACACTTTTACAGCTTTCTGTTATTGTTATCCCCTCCCCCCCAATTTTGAATTTTCCATTCAAAGGCCTATTGTTTTATACCTATATCTCCTTATTTCATAGTTACTCATTTTTATAATATATACAACATACCCTTCTTCCAATGGTCATAGTTCCAGCAAAAGCAAAAAACTTTTCAATCAGATTGATTTTTCTACACTATATAGAGAGTGTCAGCCTCTGTTTTGCTGCTTGCTTTTCGGCTGCCATTGAAACGGGGAGGGAGGGCATGGTATTTGAGTGAGGGAAATAATCTGTACAGGAGGACTGTTAATTGGGAGTTGTTCTCACCATCGTCTGCGCATGTGGCAAGGAGGGGAGGTTCCCGCCAAGACCAACTGTCCGGCATACCAACCTGATGATGATTTTTGAAGATATCTCCCAACTGACAGCTGTGGAGATATTGGATTGGATTATGGACTGGGGTTACCAAGGGGAGGGGAATGAATCATGTATTGATATCTAATGCTTTCGCGCACTTTTGCTCAGATCCAGCTTTGCTTAGTTTCTATTTACTTATAATCAGTAAAAGTACTCTTAATTCTGCAGAATGGAGTTGTTTCTTTCTTGGTTAATAAGTGAAGCAGCAATGACAGAGAGAGAGATTATCCAAAGATGCTGCTGGAACTCTATCTCCGCTCTTAGAGAATCATCAACATGAGCAAATGGTACAGAAGAAAATCCAGACCTTGATCTTTGGTATTCCTTCAGTGTATATCCTTCTTCTGTCACATGTTTGAAAAGCATGAGAAGAAAAAAAGTGAGCTGAAGCTATTAGTTCATCCATCACTCATGCTGAAAAATAGGAGACATTTGTTCTACAGATGTCACAGGTGCGTGATTGGTATAGATTTTAGGAGAACCTCACAGCTCAGCAAACTCCCTATTTTACTCACTATCCCAAACAATAGATGATCACAACTGAATGTGAGTTATCATCCTGATGTGCTGGGAGGAATATTAGGCTGTACAAACAAAATAGTTTTATAATCACATGAATTAGTTTACCCATTTATCCTGGGTTGGTTAGAGCCCCATCTTGCATGCTGTGCCCATGAGTGATTCAGAAAAGGGCAATATAGATGATAGGAGATTAACCATTGGGGACAGACAGAAGCTTGGGAAGTGAAAGGTCAGAGAAATTTTAACAACAGTTTTCACGTACTTTAAAGGATCCACCAACAAGGTTTCCAAATACAAGGCATAAATTACATGACTTGAACATAGAAAGATCAATTGTCTATAAAGTTGTAAAATTATTTCGAACAGTAAAAGCAGCTTGCCATAAAACTCTTCTCATATCTGGAGATTTCCCTTGACTGGACAAGGGCAGGAGATCATCTATTAAGATTGCTTTGATCTGGATTGTGCCCTAAGATGACCTAAGTGGTCATCTTCAACTCTATGGTTTTATGTATCAGTCACATGAGCCAAGTTACAGCACTGGCGTACATTATTGCTACCAAAGTTTTAACCTTGATATTCAACACACAGATTGCTCAACAACAGCCTTACTGGTTGGGAGTTGAAATCCATATGTTTGGAGGTGATCTTGGTGCTATCTTCAGAAGGACTGAGTTAGATAGATAGATAGATAGATAGATAGATAGATAGATAGATAGATAGATAGATAGATAGATAGATATGGATGGATGGATGGATGGATGGATGGATGGATGGATGGATGGATGGATGGATGGATGGATGGTTGGTTGGTTGGTTGGTTGGTTGGATGGATGGATGGATGGATGGATGGATGGATGGATGGATGATAGACAGACAGACAGACAGACTAAACCCCAAAACTTTAACCTTAGATGGTCTATTGTCAACCTCACCCCATTCCTAGAAGGTCTTTAAGAGGCATGCATAAGCGCACCAGCATGCCTACTGTCCCTGTCCTAATATTTCCTTGTATTTGTATTCATTTCATGTATACATAATCATGTTTATACTTATATCTGTTATCTAATTCATGCTTGTTGAAATAAATAAATAAAAAGTAAGATGATAGATAGATAGATAGATAGATAGATAGATAGATAGATAGATAGATAGATGATGGATGGATGGATGGATGGATGGATGGATGGATAGAGACAGAGACTGTTCTGTCCCCCCTTCTCCGCTCGTTAAGGCAAACAACTTAAAAGGAACTCTCTTTATCAGTTCTCGGCTCAAACTGGCTTCGAGCCCAAAACTAACATAAATACAGTCTCTGACCAGATAACAGAATACCAAACAAAAACTCTTACAATGCAATGCACTTTTTCAAGTGTATCCTTGAATCAGGGTTACAGAAAACAAAGCACTTCTCCAAGTGTATCTTACATAAACCACGACTGCTGATCAATCAATGTTGAACGAACCAAGCAACGTTGACTCCTGCAACTAGGGCGTGGCACCATCCGTCCTTTTATCCCCAGAATATGCCCCTAATGAGCCCCAGCTGCATAATTAATCTTGCATTCTGAAAAGACTCACAGAAGACTGCTGCTGAGTCACAACAGAGACAGAGACAGAGACAGAGACAGAGACAGAGACAGAGACAGAGACAGAGACAGAGAAAGAGAAAGAGAAAGAGAAAGAGAAAGAGAAAGAGAAACTACAGTATATGTTCAAATCTACATTTGTAATGCCAGGGCAGCCCAGAGGATAGTATATTTTCTTCAGAGCATAGGTGATCCGTATCTTACTGGAGGTTATTAATTATTTGAGTTAAGCAGGAAAGTCACTAAGAAGACTGAAGGGATTATATTTAACTAAATGGCCTAACCTTGATAGATAGTGCATATCAAAAACTTTGTTATTGAGTCATTTGAAATCTCATTTGAGTATATTTATGATCATCTGCATCAATAATGAGATATTCAATGCAGTGTTGAAGTTCAAAAATTTTTATTACCAGTTCTGGACTTGGTGGGCGTGGCAGGGGAAGGATACTGCAAAATACCAGCCAGAGATGGTATTTGCCAATTCTTCAAACTACTCAAAATTCTCCAGAACCTGTCAGAACCTGCTGAATTTCACCCCTAATTCAATACCAATGAAAAAACTCAACACTATACATCCTACTTAATACTTTGAACATGAGAATGAGCTATCAGATCCCAGTCGTACTGCATAGGAGTTGTGTAACTCCAAACAGCATTTATTTTATATCCTTTGGTGGATTTGATGAAGGATTGCTACTTTGAGGGATAAGATTCCTGCCACCAGGAATTAGATTAAGACAGGACTGTGGTTCCTTTGAATGAAATGCTATAGGTAGATTTGTATAAAAAAAGTTAATTGGAATCTCTAACAGGTGCAGCAGCAAAGATATTGATAGTGAGAAAATGGAAAGATAATGAGGGAGGTACATAAAAATATGAAAGCTGGCATGAAGATGGCAAGATTGGATAGAATATAACCATATCAAAGATATACATCCAAGAGAAACATAACATTTGTTTAAATGATATGGGAAACAGATGTACTTTTGATATAAAACACCTTAAATTATCTTGCAGTAACCAAGAAACCACTACCTTTCTAAAGCATGCTTATCTGTAAGTATTATGGGCATTTTAACTGCATTTATAGGATAATAAAGGAAGTCTTCACTTATAATGCTGTAATAAACTGAAGGATTTTGGATAGTAATTAATATGATATTTGAACCTTTCCATTTTAACTATGATACATTGAATTTGCCATATTACATGTTTCGATTACAGAGTGGTTTTTTTATATATATAAAAAAAAAAATGAACTGGTTTAACTGTTCCTTAAATATATTGCTTCACCAGCCTCTGAACCACTGCAAGCTGTAAATCAACTTGGAATCTGAAAACATAATCCTTCCAAGCAATCAATATTGGTTTTGTGTCTGGAGTGTAAAATATTCAAAGAAAACTAACAGGAGATCACAGACAATTCCAACATTCAGCCTGTGATCATTTTGGCAACTCTTAAGATTTACGGCGCTATCAAGCTATCTGTGCAAGCAGAAAGCAGCCATATACATTCTCACCAGTATTACAATCATTTTACTTAGCATTTAAAAAAAAGGAGAATATGCAACAAAGACAAGTTCGTGGACCTTTTTTAAAAAATTGGAAAACTATACATCTTAACAAAGGAAAAGTTTGAACACCAAAGACTAAAGTCCTTGGTCAAAATGTATTGTATCTTTTCTTTTTTCTTTCTTTCATTTTTTTCTCTTTTGCATGGTGAATGGCTGTTTGCTGGCATTTTTATTATTCCAAATAATCGTTCCTAATATTGATTGCTTTTCGGGGGGAAAAAACCACAATCACTTTTTATAATGTCTGCAGCATTTTATTTTGCAGTCTGGGGTTGCTGGTGCATTGCTTCATGCACAACATGTGGCGAAGAATTGAAAGGTGAAGAGACACCCAGTCTAAGGATAAATACAAAATCTATAGGCAGGAGGGGCAATAGAGAAATTTTAATCAGCCAAAGAGAGAGAAAAAGTGTTCCTTTGCTGCTATCTTTTCTCCAAGCCTCAGATGAAGGGCAAAGCTCTACTACACTGAATAAGGAAGATAAACATGTTTGAAATGGGCAAGTACCATTTCCTAGGCGAAAAGGACTAAAGCATCTTTTAAGTCTTGGACAAGGAAATAAGCTTTGTAAATAGTTTGGCAGATGCATGGATGGAGCATGGGCAGGAGGAAAAGATCCAGCACAATCAGACAGCGATGACAGTCAATCTCAATATAATGTATTTCAGTCTTCATCCTGGTGTACCTGGTGAAGCAGGCAGCTGCCTTGCAATTCCTCTCCATGGTTTAAATATGAGCCAGCAGTGTGTTTGTTGTTGTTAGTTGCAGAGTTGTGTCCAACCCATCATGACCCCATGGATAACATCCCTCCAGGCCTTCCTGTCCACTACCATCTTCTGAAGTCCATTTAAGCTCATGCCTACTGCTTCGGTGACTCCATCCAACTCGTTCTCTGTCGTCCCCTTCTTCTTTTGCCCTCAATCGTTCGCAGCATTAAACTCTTCTCCAGTGAGTTATTCCTTCCCATTAGGTGGCCAAAATATTTGAGTTTCACCTTCAGGATCTGACCTTCTAAAGAGCAGTCCAGGTTGATCTCCTCTAGAACTAACTGGTTGGATCACTTTGCAGTCCAAGGGACTGGCAGGAATCTTCTCCAGCACCATAATTCAGCACCATAATTCAAAGGCCTCAATTCATTGGTGCTCAGCCTTTCTTATGGTCCAGCTTTCACATCCCTACATTGCAACTGAGAAAACCATAGCTTTGACTATATACACTTTTGTTGGCAGTATGGGGCAGCAGCCAAAAAAGCCAACGCAATCCTAGGCTCCATTAACAGAGGGATAGAAACAAGATCACATGAAGTATTAGTACTGCTTTAATAAGACCATTCTTAGAATACTGCATCCAGTTTTGGTTGCTATTTTTTAAAAAAAAATGTGTAGGGGCTCTGGAAAGAGTGCAGAAAAGAGCAACAAAAATGATTAGGGGGCTGGAGACTAAAACATATGAAGAATTGGCAGGGATTGGCTTTCTCTAATCTAGTGAAAAGAAGGACTAGGGTAACATGATAGCAGCCCTCCAATAATTGAGGGGCTGCCACAAAGAAGAGGGAGCCAAGCTATTCTCCAAAGCACCAGAAGGCAAAACAAGGAACAATGGATTGAAAGCAATCAAGGAGAGAAACAAACTAGAACTAAGGAAAAATTTCCTAACAGTGGGAACAATTAAACAGTGAAATAGAAGTTGCCTTCAAAAGTTGTAGATGCTCCACCACTGGAGGCTTTTAAAAAAAGACCAGACAACCACTTGTCTGGAATAGTAGAGGGCCTTCTGCTTGTGATGGGAGTCAAACTAGAAGACCTCCATTGGAAAAGACCTCCTAATCTGTTATTTTGTCATTCTGCTTGTTGAATGAGCAAGCCAACCCATTACACCTAGGCGGGGCATCTGAATCTGTTTTCCTAACATTCATTCTAATGACCAAGTATGTGAATAGGCAGCTTCTGCTGAGATCTTCTTCTATATAAACTCATGAAAAACTAAAATCGCCTTTTAAAAAAAGAATCATCTTATATAGCCTTGATGCTCAGATTTCACAAAATATTATTACTGTTCCAATCCATTCATTATTGCCAGCTGCCTACCAGGCTGATGGCAACCACTTTCTAGGAATTATCAAATTGGCTTCATGTGGAAGGAGTGTGTTTTTCCATAGGAAATGCAGGTGCACCTTTGCTAATTTGTGATGCTGGGCTGGGCCAGGAATAGACTACGATTTGCAAGGAGAGGATTCATGATTAAAGCTTTTCTGTGTTTAGTGATGTTTAGTGATGTAAACTCAAAATCCTGCAGTCTGCAGTATGTGAGTCAAAGGAAGAGCATTTTTTTTAAAAAAGCATTCAAATAAATAGTTACTTTGCTGTTTATTCTGAACACAAAGCATAAGTTAAATTGAAGCGATAGATAGATAGATAGATAGATAGATAGATAGATAGATGATAGATAGATAGATGATAGGTAGGTAGGTAGGTGGGTGGGTGGGTGGGTGGGTGGGTGGGTGGGTGGGTGGGTGGGTGGGTGGATGGATGGATGGATGGATAGATAGATAGATAGATAGATGATAGATAGATAGAGAGATAGAGAGATAATAGATAGATAGATGATAGATAGATAGATGGATAGATGATAGATGATAGATTGATAGATAGATAGATAGATAGATAGATAGATAGATGATAGATAGATAGATAGATAGATTGATAGATGATAGATGATAGATGATAGATGATAGATAGATGATAGATGATAGATGATAGATGATAGATAGATGATAGATAGATAGATGATAGATAGATAGATAGATGATAGATAGATAGATAGATAGATAGATAGATAAGAGAGAGATAAAGAGAGAGATATATATAAAGAAAGAATGGGTAGAGATAGATAGCTAAATAGCTAGCCAACTATTTAGCTAACTAGAGACGGAGGGAGGAAGATAATAGACAGGTAGACAGACATACAGACATAGATGATAAATATTGCACATAGACATAATTATTTTAGTTAATTATCATTGTTAAACAAAATAAAAATTGTTTGGGTTTACATTTGACTAATGTAAATAGTGGGAAAGCAGCTGAAAATAATCCCTACCTCAAGATTGAAAAAAGACAGCTGCAATATTTATATCAAACAAAGGAAAGCAACGAACATAATGTTGTCTTGAGTCTGAATTTAATCTCAGCCATCTGCTTAAAATGGCTTCCAGTTGGTAGAGCTGTAGATTAATGTTCATTTGGGATCCTCTTTCTTACCATTACACCATTTCCACAGTGGCTTATGTCCAGAATGACTAAGTATCGGCCAGCATTATGGGGTAAAACCCACATGAGATACCTGTCTTTTTTTCCCAGTTCAGTTGATTGATAGGCAACCTAACAGCTGGCCATAATGATACAAGAACATCTGTATTTGCCCAAACTACTTTGATGGAACAACCTCTGCTGGTAATAGTGCCCAGTGTAATTGTGTGTTGATAATGTGAAGGCTGTTGCATTCTGACCCCCTGTTGGGTAAATCAGGGCCCTCAAGATTCAGGCTGTGCATTTATTAGGAAAAGTTGTTTCTAAGGAAATTAAAGTCAACTCAGTTCGAAGAATAATTATGACACCTAGAATATGTCCAGACTGTTCTTCCTTTCCCTTGCTGCTCTCACCCACACATTTCCTTCCTCTCTCTGGCCCATATGGTTACATTTCCTATAACACCATTGAGAAAGGAAATAAATTATTTTTAGAACACTCCAGCTATTAATTAAATAAACAAATAAAGCAAGCAAGGAAAAAAATGGAAGACAGAGGAATAACCAAAGTTTCTCACTAGTGATGATCTAAACCAGTGGTCCCCAACCTTTTTATCGCCGCGGACCAGTCAGCCTTTGATAATTTTACCGTGGCCCGCTGAGCGCGCGCAGGGTTGGGGGGGCAAAAATGGGGGAATACAAACATACTTTTTAAATCCACCTTCCCAATTCAACACCTGAATCATATCCCACCTTCCATTTTGTATGTAGATTTTAAGGAATAAACAGCTGAATTAATCAAGGTCAAAGATAAAAAGAGCAAGGGCAAAATTAAATAAGCCAGAGGATAGCAATGTAAAAAGAATACAGTATTAAGCCCATTCACTCTATCTAAGCCCCCCCACCTCACAAGGTTGTCGTGGGGGAAATAGGGGGTGGGAGTATTAGGTATCTTCACTACCATATATAAAAGGAGAAACGCGACCCGGGAGCGCAGCCTCCAAGAGTCCATATCGCCAATAACTACGCGTGGGGGGAAAGGAAATGTGTTTTGTGAGGAAGAGAAAGAGCGCGCTTCACCGATGCCCGTTGGCGAAATTTTGGAAGAGAGGCAAGAGACTTCAGGCACCGAGCCCCCACCCCTGGCTGCAGCAACTGGAGCGGGCGGGAGGCAGGGAAGGGGTGGGCAAGACCGCCGCTTTTCCACCGTGCGCTGCAATAGCGGCAGCGGCGGCCTGAATCTGGCGACTACCCCTCACCACCTCAGGCGGCGCTCATACCCTCCTCTTTCCTGCGCTACCGTTAGACTCCTCTCAGCCCCCCACCCACGCCCGCGGAGGGCGCACGCGCGCCAAAATCGCGCACCCCCCATCTCCCCTCAAAAGACCCCCCCCCGCCCTCGGCTGCCCGACGTTCTCTCTCTCTCTCTCTCTCTCTACCTCTCCCACCGTTCCTTCTCACAAGCCAAGGCCGGGCGGGAAAAAGAATAGAGCGGCCTCCAAGGGCTCCGCTTCCAGCGCATGGTCCGCCCCCTCCTCGCCTCGCTTCCAGGCGAGCCGACTGAGGCGAGAAAGGAGAAAGAGGCGGAGGCGTTCACTGAGGGGACGGCTGACTCAGGGAGGGGGCGGAGGTGGTGTAGTAGCGGGGGATTCTTCCTCCTCGCCTCACTTGCTCCTGTGCTTCCGTGCAGCTCCCCCCCTCCAGCGACGGTGCTGCATGAGTGAAGAGTCGGCCGTTGCATGGCCTCCGGCCGCTGCAGCGATCATGGCCCCCGGCCGCTGCGCGGCCCGGTGCCAGGTACTCCACGGCCCGGCACCGGTCCGCGGACCGGGGGTTGGGGACCACTGATCTAAACAACATAGCAAATATAAATTTCTTGACTGTCCTGGGCTTTGACTCTCCATAATTCCTCCCTAGAAAGATGAAGGCACAAGAAACTTCAGAAAGTGCCCTTTTTAGAATAGAATATAATTCTTTATTGGCCAAGTGTGATAGGACACACAAAGAATTTGTCTTTGGTGCATATGCTCTCAGTGTACATAAGGAGAATAAAATACATTCATCAAGAATAAAAAGTGATCATCAAGGTTACTAATAAGCTATTAAATCATACTAGAAAACAAATAAAAACAATATAAATTGAAAGATACAATCAGCATGGTTATAGTCAGAGGTGGGTTCCTACCAGTTCGCACCTATTCGGTAGAACCGGTTCGTCAAATCTACCGAACCGGTTAGAAGAGGTTCCACCAGTGGACCCGGAAAGCAGGCCGCACCTACAGAAGAGGTTCCAAATTTTTTTTGAAACCCACCACTGGTCCTTGGATATGATTATTCTACACTATCATGCTCCTATTTATAAAACTCAGTGCCTCTGTGAAAGGTAAGGATGGCTACTGCGTTTGTGGTGCAATCAGAACATTGTGTGTGTTGAAGTTGTTTTAACGCAAACCAAAGATGCCTTTTAAAAAACAAGTTTACATCCTATTCTTATGCATACCAGTGCTGTGTGTGAGGTAATTTAAGGTGGTTCTGACAAGTGTCGTCGGCATCTTCATATCCGGTCACAGGGGCGGCAAGCCACTCCCATCCGGTCACATGGGCAGCAAGCCACTCCCACAAAGGAGGCCACACCCACAGAGTAGGTTCGAACAATTTTTGAAACCCACCACTGGTTATAGTCATAAGTGTGGAGAGATAGCTACCAGGTAGAAAGAGAAGAATAATAGTAATACAATCTTAGTAAATTATTGATAGTGTTGTGGGAATTAGTTGTTAAGCAGAGTGATGGCAATTGGGGAAAAACTGTCCTTGTGACTAGTTATTCTGGTGTGCAGTCACCTATAGTGTCGTTTTGAGGGTAGTAGATCAATTGATCAGATGGGTAGCGAAACAAGCAAAGAAGATGGGTGTTTATTACTTCAATATGTTTCCAAGCAATTCTTTCTTCATTGCAAAAGATTCTGTATGCAATCTCTAAGCAGGAGAAAGGCAATACACTGTATTTTTGCACTATAAGACACACTCTCCCCCTCCCCCCAAAAAAGCTGAGATACAAAGATTGCCCAAAAAATACAATTCTTGGTGATCTGAAAAAATCTTTCACAGATCTCTCTAGCAATACAAATATGGACTTTTTCCAAAGTGACTTTGGTTAGCCATAGTTCTCATATCCTTGAAAGGAACTCTATGTGTCTATAACATCACTGGACAACTTAGTATGTCTCTTACATAAGTATTCACGAGTCAATAAATTGTGATGTAACTGCTAAATTCACAAAGACAGTTTACATTATTAGCTTGGATCTAGTTTGGTTGCCAGGCCTCTGGGATATAAAAGCATCAACAGATAATCAACACATACTGTAAGTTTGCAGACTCCAAAATAAATGTCCTTTACATTATTTAGTCCAAGATAAAATCAGCCGAAAGATAAAATTGCACCTGGAAATGAAATGCCTATTGATTTCACGTTTTGTGAGTTGTCCTTAAATTATTTTCTGTTTTTTTTTTCTTTGAAAATGATGATGCAAACAACCTCTAATTTTTTTTAAGAACCTTTCCCTAAGAAACAGGCAAGATAATTTGGTACTGAATCAGCGTCCCAAAGGTGTTTTTTTTTCAAGAGGCACCTGGACTTCCTGTTTTTTTTTCTTTCAAGACATTTCACTGCTCTTCAAGGGCGCCCTTGAAGAGCATTCGGAGACTTCAGCTTGTCCAGAATGCAGCCGCGTGAGCGATTGTGGGTGCACCTCGGTACACCCATGTTACACCTATCCTCCGCGAGCTGCACTGGCTGCCTATTGGTCTTCAGATACGCTTCAAGGCGCTAGTCGTCACTTATAAAGCCCTTGATGGTATTGGACCTGGGTACTTGAGAGACCGCCTGCTGCCAATTACCTCCAATAGACCAATCAGATCCCACAGATTAGGCCTCCTCCGAATTCCATCCACTAGCCAATGCCGATTGGTGACCACCTGGAGGAGGGCCTTCTCTGTGGCTGCTCCGGCCCTCTGGAACGAGTTCCCCATGGAGATTCGAACCCTCATCACCCTCCAGGCCTTCCGCAAAGCCCTTAAAACCTGGCTGTTCCGACAGGCCTGGGGCTAATGAGCTTTTGTCCTCTCTCGAATGGTATGATTGCTGTGTGCTTTTAAATTGTGGTACTGTTTTGTTTTGTGCTTTTTTTCTTTCCCTTATTTGTACCCCCCGCCCCCTTGATTTGGATTGTAAGCCGCCCTCAGTCTCCTCCGGGGAAAAGGGCAGCATAGAAATATAATAAATCAAAATCACTAAATCAATCATCCAAGAAGCTTCTTCAGCTCTGACTGGATCCCACCATACAGTCCAACCAGCCAGTCTAGCTGAAGCAGCTTCTTGGATGAGAAGTGAAACATTTTCAAAGAAAAAACAGAAAAACCTGTTGCGTCTTGAAAAAAAAAATCACCTTTGGGATATCCATGACCTGGATGACTGAGAATCTCTATAGACATTTACTGAATCAGTGGCTTAGAATAAAATTGGCCTATCCTAGCAAAACAGAAAGTGGCATGAAGTAGTAATAGCAATTGCATTTAGACTTGTATACAGCTTTACAGTGTTTTACAGCTCCGTCTAAGTGGTTTACAGAGTCAGCACATTGCCCCCAATCTCATTTTATCCCAACCTCAGAAGGATGGAAGGCTGAGTCAACCTTGAGCCTGGTGAGATTTGAACTGCAAAATTGCAGGCAGCCAGCAAGCAGCAGATGCAGCCTGCAATACTCCATTCTAATCACTGCACCATCACGGCTCCTATCAAAACAAAAGATATTTTTGATACTAAATGCAAGGGGGACCCTATTTGAGATTGCAGCCTTGAAGCAAACCAGAGGCTTTTTTTTGTTAAGGCAGTCATCCCCTTTAAGCCTAAAGCAATTATCAAGAGCAAATGAAGTATTAGTACCGCTTTATGAAACCCTAGTAAGAGCACATCTGGAATACAGCAACCAATTTTGGTCGCCATACTACCAAAAGAAAGTTGTAGAAACTTTGGGGAATAAAGTTCAAAGAAAAGCAACTAAGATGATCAAAAGCCTGGAGACTAAAACATATGAAAAATGGCTGCAGGATCTGAGTTTGGTTAGTCTAAAGAAAAGGAGAATTAGGGGTAACACAATAGCAGTATTCCAGTATTTGAGGGGCTGCAAAAAAAAAGAGGGGATCAACTTATTTTCCAAACCATCAGAAGACAAGACAAGATGGAAATGAATGAAAGAAAGAAGCATCCTGGAATTAAGGAGAAACTTCCTAACAGGGAGAACAATTAACCAGTGGAACAGCTTGCCTCCAGAAATTGTGGGTGCTCCATCACTGGAGACTTTTTAAGAAGAGACTAGACAGTCAGTTATCTGAAATGGTACAAGTTCTCCTGATTGAGCAGGGAGCTGGACTAGAAAACCTCCAAAGTCCCTTCCAGCTCTGCTCTGCTCTGCTCTGCTTTGCTCTGTATTGTATTGTATTGTATTGTATTGTATTGTATTGCATTCAGTTGCATTGCATTGCATTGCATTGCATTGCATTGCATTGCATTCTATTCTATTCTATTCTATTCTATTCTGTTCTGTTCTATTTTTGGAAGAGTTAGCAATAAAAGGAAACCAGGCTGGCAAAGAACAGGGTGGCTGGACACCATCAAAGCTGACACCATCCAGAGCATAGAACAACTCAAAGAAGACATGGAGATATCTGGCCCATAGAATTGACAAGTCAGAGTCAGAGTGGAGAACATCAGCATCTCCTTCAGCTTAGAGATAGAGGAACATCAAACCAGACTTAAAACAGCTAGAAGTCTATAGGATCAGAAGCTGAGTCCAAACACTATGGCAAATCCTCATTGTTTTCTTGTAATGGGATAGTCCCAGGGGTGGGATTCCAAATCTTTTCCTACCATTTCTATCAGAGAGTACTTTGCACGCCTGCTTTGTGTTCATGTGGAGCACTCAAAGACCACCCTCAGTGTCAACACTGGTAAACTGAGCTGGATTATTAGCTCAGCTGAGGTGCAGCAATCCCTTCTGAACGTGAATCAGCTGAGCTAAAAAAATAAGAGAATATGGGACAGGGAACGACAGGGGCAGGAGGGCAGGCCCAACCAGAGGTGGTATTTGCCATGTCTTCAAATTACCATATTTTTCAGAGTGTAAGATGCACCGGAGTATAAGACACACCAAGAGGTTGAAGAGGGAAAAAAAATTGCACTCTGCAGACCTCCCCAAAATGGCCCCTTTTTGTCAAAAAAAGGGGCATGCATAGCCTTTAGGAGGTTTGTAGAGTGCTCCTGGGAGCTGGGTGCCCATTTTTTCCTCATTTTCACCCTCCCCAGCACTCAGGAGCACTTTGCAGGCCTCCTAAACCTTCTGCACGTCCATTTTTGCAAAGGGGGTGGGGTTTCAGGAGGCCAAAAATGCTGTATTCAGTGTATAAGACGCCTCCAGATTTTCACCCTCTTTTTTGAGGGAAAAGGGTGCATCTTATACTCCAAAAAATACGGTACTCAAAATTTCTGCAACCGGTTCGCCTGAACAGCTCCGAATCGGATGAAAACCACCTATGGTATCTCCTTCCCCAAAAGAAATCATGTGTGAGCTTAATACAAAGATGGACAACCTGGGTGAAACCCCTAAATTTCTTTTCGGTGGCTTTCAAACCAGATGCACCCAAAACAAAACAAAAAATAACAACATAATTATATCATCAGAATTGCAGTATGCTTTCACATACCTCCTGCGCCCTTCATAATACCAGAGATTGGACAGAAACCAGTTCTGAAGAGTGAAGAAGGGACAGAAAATCCAGGCAGAGTTCATTTCCTGCCTTTGCACTGATTAAAAGGGATCGTGGGTGCACCTCGGTTCACCCACGTAACACCTATCCTCCGCGAGCTGCACTGGCTGCCTATTGGTCTCCGGATACGCTTCAAGGCGCTAGTCGTCACTTATAAAGCCCTTCATGGTATTGGACCTGGGTACTTGAGAGACCGCCTGCTGCCAATTACCTCCACCAGACCGATTAGATCCCACAGACTAGGCCTCCTCCAAATTCCATCCGCCGGCCAGTGTCGACTGGCGACTACCCGGAGGAGAGCCTTCTCTGTGGCTGCTCCGACCCTCTGGAACGAGCTCCCCGTGGAGATTCGAACCCTCACCACCCTCCAGGCCTTCCGCAAAGCCCTTAAAACCTGGCTGTTCCGACAGGCCTGGGGCTAAAGAACCGCTGCCCCTATCTCAAATGGTATGATTGTTGCGTTTTAAATTATGTATTGTTTGTGTTGTTGTTAAATTGTCTGTATCCCCCTTCCCTGGTTTGAGTTGTGAGCCGCCCTGAGTCCCCCTTCGGGGGAAAAGGGCGGCATACAAATGAAATAAACATTCAAACATTCAACATCTTGGCAACAAACAATTCTTTATTGTTTAGATCTCATGGTTCTCGGGTCCCCCGCCCCTTTCAGTTCCTCACTGGCTGCCTTAACAAATTGCTCTTTGACTTTTGTAAATTAGAGCATCAACGTACAAAGAGAGTGTTCAGAAAGAAATAAATGACGCGCTGGGAAAAAAAAAAAGTCAACTTTCACATCCGCAAACTTAATGAGCCCAGAATTTCATATGCCTCTGTCTCCTAGTGAAACAAATGGCCCAAATAAATCCAAGGCAGACACAAGGAGAAGAGAGAAGCCCAGCGGAATTCGCACCAGCATATTCTAGGTAACTTCTGCCTCCTTCACTATTATTAACATTTCATAAAAATATATGAAGGTGCCATGTCCTTTTAATGCAAACAATAATGGTTCAGGAATGCAATAATGCATCAGGTCCCACATCGTTTCATTAGCCCTCCTCATATTTTTTTTTTTTGTGTGTGTGTGTTGGCTTCCCAATGGATCCTCTAAAGTAATTAATATCACCCAAAGGCACCCATTAAGAAAAATAACTTCATTAAGCATCTTGCAGGCTTTTTCTCTTGAAAGCCAATCTGCTGGAATGCAGGATATTTAAGATAAAGATAAAGGCTAAGGTTCCCCTTGCACATATGTGCTAGTCATTCCCGACTCTACGGGGCGGTGCTCATCTTCGTTCCAAAGCTGAAGAGCCAGCGCTGTCTAAAGATGTCTCTGTGGTCATGTGGCCTGCATGACTAAACACTAAAGGCACACAGAACGCTGTTACCTTCCCACCAAAGGTGGTTCCTATTTTTCAACTTGCATTTTTACATGCTTTCGAACTGCTAGGTTGGCAGAAGCTGGGACAAGTAACGGGAGCTCACTCCGTTATGCGGCACTAGGGATTCGAAATACCGAACTGCTGACCTTTCTGATCGGGAAGCTCGGCGTCTTAGCCACTGAGCCACCGCATCCCTTCTGCAGGATATTTCTTTTTTTAAAAAAGTAAAGGTGGTTTACTCCGCCTCGCATTTTCAGCCTCTGAATGCTACCTCTGCGCACTGTGTTTTTGGCCTCTGCACATTGTGTTTCTGGGCACTCACAACCAGTGATCCTGTTATCAATGTTCACCTCTGGGAACAGCTGATTGGGGGTATTATGGAAGGCCAATCCACCTGCCAATCAGCTGCTCCTGCTGAATCAGGCTAATGTGCTGAAGCTGACCAACCTTGCTAAGGATGCTATCCAGATGAATACCAATGGATTCTGGTAAGCAGAGGCAAAAAATTTTTTTCTTATTTTCCTCCCCCAAAACTAGTGTGTATCTTATACTGCGGAGCATCTTATACTCTGAAAAATATGGTAATAACCAAATATTTAAAAACCTAGCCTGGTCCTGTGTGCTGCTTTCCATGAGAAGATTATTTTGGTTGGGGGGGGAGGGGGCTTTTACCTTGAACCCCCCCCCCGATGAAAGTGTGACTGTACAGTATACTACACTGTAAACCTGTGTGTTGTGACTCAGCAGCAGTCTTCTGTGAGTCTTTTCGGAATGCAAGATTAACAATGCAGCTGGGGCTCGTTAGTGGGGTTTGGGAGATAAAAGGACGGATGCTGCATGCCCTAGTCGCAGGAGTCAACGTTCCTTCATGCGTTCCTTGGTTGGTACAACATTGCTTGATCATCAATTGTGGTTTATGTAAGATACACTTGGATAAGTGCTTTGTGTTTCCTGTAACCCTGATTCAAGGCTACACTTGAAGAAGTGCATTGCTTGTAAGAGTTGTTTTGTATTCTGCTATCTGGTCAGACTGTATTTATGTTATTTTGGGCTCGAAGCCAGTCTGAGCCAAGAACTGATAAAGAAAGTTCCTTTTAAGTTTAATTGTCTGCCGTTTGTTAACGAGCCGTGAAGGGGGGACAGAACACCTGTGCTATTTTGCAATGAAATGATTTGTCAGTTTATCAATTCATTTATCAATGAAATGAACTATCATTCCTGAGCTGTTTTGCAACTTTAGTGGAAACTGATCAATCATTGAAACACTACTTTCAAATGACTTATCTATTGGCAAATTGTATCAATTGCATTCCAGGGTAATGATTTCAGTTAGACAACTTAATTCATTTGGAGCTTGCTTAATATCAAAGTAAGGGAAATACTTCTACTATACTGAATAAAATTATGGTAATATGTTTAATTGCATTAATTCAAGCATTAACAATCAATATCTCCAAATTCTGGGTACATTTTATTCTGGGACAAGCATGATACTTAAAGGTACAGAAAAATGACTTGACATTTCCATACTTTGACATTTTCCATTGCTATTAATAGGCCTGTAAAATTTTCATTTGGGTGCTATTTACAAATGAACGAATGCTTCTTAATTAGAGATTATATTTAATATATTTTAGATATAAAAGGTTAGGTGTTATGTTTGCTGCTCTGTTTTGGAAAACCTAAACCTACAAAAAAATTACTTCTTTTGAAAATAAAATAATGAATTTTAAACAGGATTTTTAATCACCCAGAGACTTTTATATATCACAGAATCCAGTTGCCTCCAAAATATTTTAAAATATTATGGATTTGTTTCTAAATTAATCTTAAAGTTTATAGATGTATTTCCAGTCCATAACACATGTTCAGTTGTAGGCTATGCAAAGTTTCTCAATCGTATTTAGTTAACTACTTGCTAATCTAAAGAATTTTCTATAGGGCCACATTTATGAATTTAATTGGGCTCTGTTTCAACATGATCTGTTGGAAACAGCCAGGGAAACAATTTGCCCAAATAACACAGCTTAACCCTACTCCCTTTTAGCACTGATAATATTACCTAGTTTGGTAATAAAACATCTGCAAGGAAACCACCAAGCTCAGAGAGCAATAAGCAGACAAATTGACAGCAAAGAAAGGAGTGTCACTTGGACCTCAACAAGCAGCAAATTTCCAATTGGAATGCCAGCACTGATGTATAGGAGAATAACACAATTGGAAGGGACCTTGGAGGTCTTCTAGTCCAACCCCCTGCTCAAGCAGGAGACCCTATACCATTTCAGACAAATAGTTGTCTGATCTGTTTTTAAAAACCTCCAGTGTTGGAGCATTCACAACTCCTGGAGGAGAGTTGTTCCACTGATGGTTCCAACAATTAGGAAATTTTTCCTTAGTCCTAAATTGTTGTTGATAATGATGGTGTTGTTGTTATTATTATTATTATTTTATTGATTAGGCTATAGGCCAGTGATGGCTAACCTTTCTGTTGTTGCGTGCCATCGTGTGCATTTTCAATGCACACATGACACCCCCCGTGCCCTGCCCCCCTGCGCATGTGCATGTGACCCCCTTTGCTCCCCACACATGCGCACACAACCCCCTGCCCTCTGTACATGCATGCAAGACCTCTCCCACACACCATCTTGGGTCTAGTAGACCTCCCTGCAGCTTCCTGGGACCAAAAATGGGCCATGGGGGGCATCATACCCCATGCTCCCCCACCCTGTGCATGCATGTGTGACCTCCCGTGCAAGCGTGTGTGTCTCTTTCAAGCACCCCTGCCCCACGCATGTGCAGCAGAGACCTGAAAATCAGCTGGCTGGTGGGAGGCATGTGTGCATGCGTGGGGGGGACTGAGCTGGGGCGACAGCTCGCTTGCCCGCAGAGAGGGCTCTGCGTGCCACCTGCGTGCCATTGGTTCACCATCACGGCTATAGGCCCTATCAAAGCACAAAGTTCAAACACATATCCCCAATGAAAACCTATACAACCAATTTAAAATAAGAGTAGGACAAAATACAATCGTTATAGGAAAAGATACAGTACAATTTAATACATAAGTATGTTAAATAGAATGAAATGACATACACTTACATTTCGGCATCACCCTCACGATCTACCCCAATCAGTCCCACGTGTGCAGATCTCTTTTGTTTATATCCTGTGCTGTGTTAAATTTCCAGGTACAGAAAAAAAAGTAAGTTGTTTTGATATGGGGATGCCAATGGGTCATTCATTTGGTATATAGGCCAAGGTTATCTGTTTCTCACCCCCTTATACAACCAGTAATCAAATAGGATGTGAGCCAGGGTTTCAACCTCTGTTGCTCCGCAAATGCTCCTTGTAGGGTATAGATGGAATCTCCCCTATCTGATCATTGTGTCAAGCTGTTCGAATCTTGCTCCCGTAAATATCTCCCTAAGATGTTTAGTCCTAAGCTGCTTCTCTCCTTGATTAGTTTCCACCCATTGCTTCTTGTCCTACCTTCAGGTGCCTTGTAGAATAGCTTGACTCCCTCTTCTTTGTGGCAGCCCCTGAGATATTGGAACACTGCTATCACGTCTCCCCTAGCCCTTCTTTTCATTAAACTAGACATACCCAGTTCCTGCAATAAGATAGAGATCTCAGACACATTAATATTCTTGGTGGGTGGAATTTGAAATCCTGACAGTTTGTTTTTAAGAGGGGAGTTTGAATAATGTATTCTATATATTGGCAAATCATAACAATGAACAAATGATCCCGTATAGTAAATAGCAACAGCACTTCGGCATACACTGCTTCACAGTGCTTTTACAGCCCTCTCTAAGCGATTTAGAGAGTCAGCATATTTGCCCCCAACAATCTGGGCTCCTCATTTTACCCACCTCAGAAGGATGGAAGGCTGTGTAAACCTTGAGCCCGGTGAGATTGGAACTGCCAAATTGCAGGCAGCCAGCCAGCAGTCAGCAGAAGTAGCCTGCAGTACTGCACTCTAACCACCGCACCACCGTGGCTCATGGTTTTCTGTAGTACTCCAATTTCTGTAGTAAAAAAAAATAAATCCTGGAAATAAACACCCCTCTTTATTCAGAAGAATTTCTGATTCTAGCAGCATTTCAGATCTAAGGTGTTAATGTCAGGAAGTCTTCTGGGTAGTTTTGTTTAGAATGGATAGGTCTCTCTGGACAGGTCGCCAGATAAATGACCTCACAAATGGCATCCTTGTGCTTCGTGGTGGACCCTCCAGTTATAATCTATTTCACAGTGCAGAGGTGAGTAGAATGAAGCCCTAAACATGTCTGAAAAAGCAAAGCAACCTGTGAATTATATCCTCTATTAGATAGCTTGACCTTCTGGGTTTCCTGTCTTTGGGGGTAAAAGAGAGGGATGGAGCAGAGGGGACCCTGAGAAGATTTACCTTCGAAAGGCGAGCAGAGAGAAGTGAACAATCACAAAATTACCAAGTCACTTTTTACTGTCCTTTGTGGCAAAGAGAACAAAAGTATAAAAACAACAGAGCTGCTAGAATGCCACTCTTAAAAACAAGTATTTCTGGGATGGTGTAACCAGAGACCATATAGCTAAATTGGCTAAACACCATCCATATTTTTGCCCTGCTTGGATTGTACTCATTTGTTCGTACCCAGTGGTGAGATTCAGCCAGTTCGAGATGGTTTGGGTGAACTGGTAGTTAAATTGCTAGTGGACCCCTCCCCTCCCCACACACCACAGTTTGGCTCCCAGGTAAGTGTTGTGGCCCACCAGGAGCTGTTGCAGCTGCCACCAGACTCCGACAGTGAGGGGCCCTATGAGTCAGCCCTGGAGGATGTAGAGGACCCTGGACAGGGTTCCGACTCCGAGCAGGGCGCAGAGAGGCTGGTTGGCCACCAGGAGGCACCTGAGCCTTGGACTAGTGGGGAGGAGATAAGGGAGTGTGATCCTGGATGCCCAGCAACGAAGAGCTAATAGACGTAAGGAACAGTTGCGCAGTTACAGGAGATAATTGCACTCAGCTGGTGGTAATTAGGCTCCTCTCAAGACTATAAAAGGAATGATTGTGCACACGCCCGTTCTGGAGTCAATGTATTGATTAGAGCTGGAGAAATCTCGTGGCTAGCTTGGCAGGCTGGATTGCTGCCAAGGTTAGTCTGTGCTGGATTGCTGCCAATGTCTGGACTGTGCTGGATTGCTGCCAAGGTCTTGTCTGTGTGTTAATAAAGCCTTGAAGTATCTTAGTCTCAGTGTGCTTTGGTGTAGGACGAGGGGGTCAGAACAGGTAAGTGTAGGGAGGACTACTAGGCCGAAAACAGGGCATGGAGGGGAGACAGCAGCCCCCCCCTCCCCCAGGGCCATTTTTGCTCCCAGGAGGCTGCAGGGAGCCTTAGTAGGCCCAAAATGTGGCATGGGGGTGCACCACCACCCCCTTGGCCTTTTGTTTGCACCCACAGGGGTGCAGCAAGCCAATTCTTTTCACACCACCTAGCCATGCCCACCATGGCCACGCCCACCCACCCAGTCATTAGGGGCAGAGAACCGGTTGTTAAATTATTTTAATCCCACCACTGTTCACACCCAGTTTTTTCAAATGGGCATTTCAGGTCGATGTGCTTTTCTGTGCTTCTCAGAAATTCATAGGCTCAAGCGTTGATTATAGTTTAGTAGTGACTTGTCCAATGGAGTTATTTGCGTGAATGAAAATTCATAATGGCTTTATACCCACAATATACCATCCGAGCAGCTTTATAAATCAATGGTGTTGGAATTGATAGGTTAGCTTTTTCCTCCAAGCTAATTTTTTTCCCCCCAGTCTCACTCTTGAATACTCAAGTTTATCAAGAAAGATTTAGAGTCGGTTTTGAAATATCCAGCTTCTAAATTATGTTAATCGGAGCTGAAAACAAACAGACAATTTTTCTTGGGATAAAGTTGCCGCTGAAACTTATAACTCGACGTACAAAATTGCTTACTGTGGTAACTTCTCACACAATGCTCTCATTGCAGATGAAAAGGAATAAATCTGCCATGTAACTAAGGTTATCGCTTTCTTCCCCAAAAGTTCTTAACGCACTAATGGATTGAGGTCACTAGTTTTCGTTTACCCTTCAACTGACTCCATATTACATGGAATTAATCTTCACAGTAGAATTAAGCCTTCACTGAAAGCAAGTTCAGAGATGTGGAAGGCTTAGGAGGAGTCAAAGGTGTATAGTAACTTGTCCGTTTCACAGATCTAACAGTGTTTTTTTTTCCGATTCTTTAATTTCAACACTAACCAAATCAACTTGTCATCTTTTGGACATTGATATATACTCATGTCCAGCTGTGATTCAGCTGCAAATCAGGCTGGACCTTCCTCAAACATTTAATGTGAGGGAGGGGGTGGTGGGGATCTAAAAAATACTTGAAAAGGCAGCTGTGAAAACTTTATCGGAATATATAGAATTTTTCTTCAGAAATTCTTCATTTCTTTCTCAGTTTGCCTTTTTCTTTGTATCTGTATCTGTCTCTGTCTGTCTGTTTTCATTTACCTGTCTCTGTCTGTCTGTTTATCTGTCTCTGTCTGTCTGTTTTCGTTTACCTGTCTCTGTCTGTCTGTTTATCTGTCTCTGTCTGTCTGTTTTCGTTTACCTGTCTCTGTCTGTCTGTTTATCTGTCTCTGTCTGTCTGTTTTCATTTACCCTTCAACTGACTCCATATTACATGGAATTATTCAGAAATTCTTCATTTCTTTCTCTGTTTGCCTTTTTCTTTGTATCTGTATCTGTATCTGTATCTGTCCCTGTCTCTGTCTCTGTCTGTCTGTCTGTCTGTCTGTCTCTCTGTCGCTCTCTCTGATTTCTCTACTATCTCTTATATTTACCTACCTACCTACCCTACCTGCAGGGTAGGGCTGAGGACTATGCTCAATTCTTGGCGGACAAAGTAGCTCGGTTTCGATCGGACCTGGACTCCACCGCAGTAGGTCCAGCTGAGTCACAGGAGGATCACTTGTTACATCAGCGCTGGGTTGAGTTCCAGGAAGTTGCCTCTGGGGATGTGGACAAGGCCATTCGAGCTGTAAGTGCCTCCACTTGTATTTTGGACCCGTGTCCCTCCTGGCTGGTGGCTAACAGCAGGGAGGTGACACATGGCTGGATCCAGGCGGTTGTCACCGCCTCCCTTCGGGAGGGGCACTTCCCCGCCGTACTCAAAACGGCGGTGGTGAGACCCCTCCTGAAGAAACCATCGTTAGATCCAGCCATCTTAAACAACTTTCGTCCTGTCTCCAATCTTCCCTTTATCGGGAAGGTTGTTGAGAAGGTGGTGGCCTTTCAGCTTCAACGGGCCTTGGAGGAAGCTAGCTATCTTGACCCCTTCCAGTCCGGCTTCAGACCTGGTTACAGCACAGAAACCGCTTTGGTCGCATTGACCGATGATCTCTGGAGGGCCAGAGATGGAGGCTATGCGTCCATCCTGGTTCTCCTTGACCTCTCAGCGGCTTTCGATACCATCGACCATGGTATCCCTCTGCGACGACTGCGGGAGGTGGGAGTGGGAGGCACTGTTCTGCGGTGGTTCTCCTCCTACCTCTCGGACAGGTCGCAGTCGGTGTTGGTAGGGGGGCAGAGATCGTCCCTGAGGCCCCTAACATGTGGGGTACCTCAGGGTTCGGTCCTATCCCCCCTACTATTTAACATATACATGAAACCGCTGGGCGAGATCATTCGGAGGCACGGGATAAAATACCATCAATATGCGGACGATACGCAATTGTATCTGTCCGCCCCGTGCCAACTCAATGAAGCGGTGGACGTGATGAACCAGGGTCTGGAGGCCGTTAAGAACTGGATGAGTGCTAACAAACTGGTACTCAACCCGGATAAGACCGAGTGGCTGTTGTGTTTCCCCCCCAATAATTTGGCTAATACACCAACGCTTAGGCTGGGGGGTCAAATTTTATACCCCTCAGATAGGGTCCGCAACTTAGGAGTCCTCCTGGACCCGCAGCTGACTTTTGATCACCAGCTGTCAGCTGTGACCAGGGGGGCATTTGCCCAGGTTCGCCTGGTCCGCCAGTTGCGGCCCTACCTAGACCGGGGGGCTCTCACAACAGTCACTCGAGCCCTTGTGATCTCCAGACTGGAATACTGCAATGGGCTCTACATGGGGTTGCCCTTGAGGTGCATCCGGCGACTGCAGCTAGTCCAAAATGCAGCCGCGCGAGTGATAGTGGGCGCACCGCGGTTCGCCCACGTTACACCTGTCCTCCGCGTGCTGCACTGGCTACCTGTTGGTCTCCGGGTGCGCTTCAGGATACTGATGACCATCTTTAAAGCACTCCATGGTAGTGGATCTGGGTACTTGAGAGACCGCCTTCTGCCGATTACCTCCCTAAACCGACCAATTAGATCGCACAGACTGGGCCTCCTCCGAATTCCATCTGCCAGTCAATGCCGACTGGCGACTACAAGGAGGAGAGCCTTTTCTGTTGCTGCCCCGACCCTGTGGAACGAGCTCCCCATGGAGATCCGTACCCTCACCACTATCCAGACCTTCCGCGCAGCCCTCAAGATCTGGCTCTCCCAGCAGGCCTGGGGATAGGTTTCCAATTACCCGCCCGAGTGTTTGATTGCTGAATGAAAGTTGTGTTTTTATTATCTTTTCTTTGTGCACATATTGTTTGTTTTTGATCTTGCACCCCCCTCCCCTGTGGTTGTAAGCCGCCCTGAGTCCCCTCAGGGAAAAGGGCGGCATATAAATCCCAATAAACTGAAACTGAAACTGAAACCTACCTACCTACCTACCTACCTACCTACCTATTTATCTACACATCTACCTATCTTCCTATCTATATCTATTGATCTATCCATCCATTCATCCATTTATCGATCCATCTATCAATCAATCTATGGATAGAGATAGTGATAGATAGATAGATATAGATGGATGAATGGACAGATATAGATGGATATCTATCTATCTATCTATCTATCTATCTATCTATCTATCTATCCATCCATCCATCCATCCATCCATCCATCCATCATCTATCTATCTATCTATCTATCTATCTATCATCTATCTATCTATCTATCTATCTATCTATCTATCTATCTATCATCTATCTTTCTATCTATCTATCTATCTATCTATCTATCTATCTATCTATCTATAGAAATATAGATACATTTATATGGATGGATGGATGGATGGATGGATGGATGGATGGATGGATGGATGGATGGATGGATACGGTAGATAGCTATGGTAGAATAGATATGGTAAGTAGATAGATAGGTAGATGGATGGATGGATGGTTGGATGGATGGATGGATATGAGTTATCTATCTATCATCTATCTATCTTTATCATCTATTATCTAACTATCATCATTATTTTAAATCAGAAGAAACCCAGTGACTCCTCTAGAAAATATTTTTTCTATCTTCATTTTATATTTGATTTGCACTTGGACAAGTCTAGTTTTGCAGCATTGCAATTCAGGTAGGATGATGAGATCTCAGAATGAATGATTTTATTCAAATTTTAATGATGTTTTAAAGCAACCAGCTCTTGGAATGATGCTTTTATTTCAGATTTAATGATTGAATTATCATATTTTCTCCAGCATTGTGTTCGTAAATTGAAAGCATTGTTAATCATGTGACTTGTCCCGAGCAGCAGAGAGGGATGCATTTTGTCTACATCTAATTATAATTCATATTTTTTAATATAGCTGGTCCTGGAATTGTAAAAAAAACCCTGTATTTCTATATATGGAATTATCATTTCAACATCATTTGTTTTTGTTTGTCACTTACCAAAAGAGATGTTTCTGCTTAGGTTTCCAATTTGGGCACATGAGTGAATTTTTAAAAATTATTCCAAGAACGCCAGGGAAGAACTGTTATTAATATTGCCTCTGAAGTTGAAAATGAGCTTGAATTCCCACTGAACACAAACCACAGTTAAATTACACAGTTTAAAGAACAGCAGTGAAGAGCTCTTGACAGACTATTTTAATCTTACAAAGAACAATTTAGTGTAGCATCCACAAAAGTGCTTTTTGCATTAAAAAAACAATTAAAGAAATATCTTTAAAAGGATTTGTGCGAAAAGATAGCCATCTTATCAGACTAGAATAGAATAACAGAGTTGGAAGGGACCTTGCAGGTCTTCTAGTCCATCCCCCTCCTTAGGCAGGAAACCCTACACCACTTCAGACAAATGGATATCCAATATCTTCTTAAAAACTTCCAATGTTGGAGCATTCACAACTTCTGGAGGCAAGTTGTTCCATTTGATTAATTGTTCTAACTGTCAGGAAATTTCTCCTTAAGTTCTAAGTTGCTTCTCTCCTTGTCACTCAGTATAGTAGTGTTGATTGTTCAGTTAAAAAAAATCCCTTTATGTAACTATTTTAAAATAAATTAAACTGACTACCACAAAGAAGAGGGAGTCAACACATTTTCCAAAGCACCCCAAAGCAGAATAGGAAACAATGAATGGAAACTAACCAAAGAGAGCCCTAACCTAAAACTAAGAAGAAATTTCTGGACAGTGAGAACTATCAGTGGAATGTCTTGCATTCAGAGGTTGTGCATGCTCCATCACTGGGGACTTTTAAAAAGAGACTGGACAGCCATTTGTCTGAACTGGTACAGGATCTCCTGCTTAAACAGAGGGTTGGACTAGAAGACCTCCAAGGATCCTTTCAACTCTGATGGTGTTCTGTCCTGTCCTAAATTACATGATTTTTTTTTCTTTGCAAGTCATACTAGATTCCTTCTATGTGCCTGGACAAAACCTGGTGAGCTTCTTGGCAACAGTTTAGAAAGTGGCATTCTGTTGTTTTCTTTTTAGGGCTGAGAGAGAATGACCAGCCCAAAATCATACCTAGGGCACAATCAGAATTGAAGATTTCCTAGTTTGTAGCCCAGTTCCATTAACTCCTAAACCAAACTAGTTTTCTCAACAAGCCATAATTCCAAATAATGGTCCCGTCATTGCAAACATTGAAGTGTGTGTGTGTGTGTGTGGGAGGGAGAGGGAGAGGGAGAGGGAGAGGGAGAGGGAGAGGGAGGGAGGGGGAGAGAGGGAGGGGGAGAGAGAGAGAGAGAGAGAGAGAGAGAGAGAGAGAGAGAGAGAGATCCTCTGTTTTCCAATCCAAGTTCCTATCTGATGGGAGAATTTCAAAGTACCTGAAAGCAAGACAAGAAACAATGGGAGGGAATGTAAGAGTAGGAAAGAGGGGAGGAATGGGAAGAAGAGGGGAAGGGCAAAGGGGAGGAAGGGGAAGGAGAGGAGGGAAAGGAGAGGAGGAAGGAAGGAAGGAGAGAAGAAAGAGAAGAAAGGGGGGTAGGAAGGAGGGAAGGAAGAAGGGAAGGAAGGAGAGAAGAAAGGAGGGAAGGAAGGAGGGAAGGAAGGAGGGAAGGAAGGAGAGAAGAAAGGAGGGAAGGAAGGAGGGAAGGAAGGAGGGAATGTAGGAGAGAAGGAAGGGGGGAAGGAAGGAGGAAAGGAAGGGGGAAAGGAAGGAGAGAAGAAGAAAAGAAAGGGGGGAAGGAAGGAGAGAAGGAGGGAGGGAAGGAAGGGGAGTAGGAGAGAAGAAACGAGGGAAGGAAAGAGGGAGGGAGGGAAGAAGAAGTAGGACCGTTGTAAGATAAGATGGATCTATGGGATGATAAAAAAGCAATCTTCAAGTATATTGTCAACAGTAGGGAAAAATTGTTATAAATACATATTATTAATAACAGCTATGAGATCATATAATTGTGAATGTATATATGAAATTGATAAAATAAAATAAATTAAAAAAAAAGACAAGAAACAATGGATGGAGACTAATCAAGGAGAGAAGCAACCTAGAACTAAGGAGAAATCTCCTGATCATTAGAACAATTAATCAGCGGAACAACCTGCCTCCAGAAATTGTGAATGCTCCAACACTGGAACCTTTTAAGAAGATGTTGGATAACCATTTGTCCAGAATAGTAAAGGATGTTCTGAATGAGACTTTCCAAGGTCCCTCCCGACTCTGTATTTTATTAACTTCAAAATTGCCTTGATGGGGGCAGAAGTTAAAGATATTTGCCACACTCAGATTTCTTCATTCCAGATATTCTACTGAATCACTCCTTCATTCCACTACTTTTTAAATGTCCTATTGATTCCACTTGTGAAACAATATAAGAGCCTCAAGGTGTTCATGTGGGAACTTCAAGCCTCTTCAACTGGTCTCTGAAGGATCCATTGTGATAACACACTCAGTGTGTGTTACAGTGGTGGGTTACAGGCGGTACGCCCCGGTACAGGAATACCGGAGCCTGCCCGAAGGACCGGATACCATTCCAGTATGGTGCTCCGGAGGACCCCACCTGCCCGCCCGAGCTCCTTACCGTGTTTTAAAGCTTTCAGCGGTTCTGCGCATGCACATGGCACGTACAGTGTATGTGCGATGCTCTGCCGAACAGCTGGAGCATCGTGGAGGCTTGCGGAAGTGTCATTTGCAGCTACAACTCATGCGCGTGTCATGCGTGTGTGTGCACACCATCCGCGTCCATGTAGTCGATTCCGGGCCCGTTCGGTTGGAACGGGATCCGGAACCCACCACTGGTGTGTTAATCTAATGCATAAACCTCCTAGTTTAGAAACTCAGGCCATTTTGCAAGATAGCTTCTAGATCATAACTGGAAGTTTGCATAGAACAATGTCAGCATCCTTGGAATGGAATCAAAATTTGTTTGCAAATCAATTAATTTAATTAATTTAATTTTTTAATCCACGTCCAAAGTCCATCTCTTTGTGTACCATCTGCATCGGTGGCCTGTCTTCCAGTTAACTTTGTGCAAAGAGGAATCATTCTCTCTTTTTTTAAACAAAGTTTTTTTATTACATATTTTAACTTCTTTTATAAACAAGTTATGCGTAGTTCATTTTATACCATGTTTTCATTTCACATTTCGGTCGTCTTATTTTCTTTCCATATTTTCCCGCTTAACTCTAATTTCTTTTAATATGTAAACAATATCATTATTGGCCTCTCCAAGTTAGTCAAATTTCACATTTCATTTCCATCTTTTATTCTGTTTTACTATCAATAACATATATCCTCAAATTTAATTTTGTATAGTAAACATTTCACTTAGTTAGTTATCCACAATTAATAGTATCGATCTATTCCCCTCACATCATATTAGCTATTTACCATACTTCATTCTATTCTACTGGTAAATATTTTCCTTCTTTCCTCCTTTCAACCATTTTCACTTAGTCTCTCAGAGAACTTCACTTCTCTTATGTTCTCTTCTCTCCAACAGTTTTTTTTCTTTTTCTTGTTTTTGTGATTTCCATATTTTTTCTTCCCAGTCTTTTTTCTCCTTTTTAATTCTCTTGTTTTAGTACCTTTCCTCGGTTTTTCCCCACTGTCTTTCCCCATTAATCCCACCTTTGCTGTTTAATTTTCCTAAAGAGGAATCATTCTCATCCCTTTAAGTGTTCTGTTTGTGGAGCGTAAACTTTACTTGTATCCAGTAAGTTTAAAAAAAAAAAAGAATGTAGGAGCTATGTAGAAGTAACATTAGGCTGAACAAATGACAGTTGAGCAACTATCTCATGAAAGGCTGATATGGGGATTTCAGAAGGCGAGATCTCACAAATGTTTTCCCTTAAGATGTATGAGCATTCCGACAGCCAAAATGAACCACTGTTGCTTCAAGGATTGTGTGCATTCAAGCTATGCCGATCTTTACCAACACATTATCTCCATTTGTGTGTGTGTGTGTTTCTCTCTTCTGTTTTTGATTAACTGCAACAACAGAAAACAAATAACACCCTGTGTGAAGCATAAGAGCGTACTGTTAATCAATAGAGCCTTAATAAAAGTTGTTTGTATTTTTTTTGTCCGTGTCCATGTTTCCTATTAGTTATAATGAGAGCTAGCCAATGCATATTGTTCACACCTACATCCTGAACCAGTGGTGTGTGGTCAAAGATTTTACTGAGGGGCAGTTAGCCAGAAAAAAAAACTGCTTAAATTAATTTCCTACAAGCTGCCAAATTGATCTAGGCAGATTAAGGATGGTAATAGCTATAAACCATCAATGAACATTAAACAACATCTTCTAGCTATTAGCCATACAAAGCTCTGGTGATCGTTCTGTGTTCCTAGATACAAGGCAGTAGGAATTGCTCTTCTTTGTGAAACAAAACAACACAACACAATGCAGCCAGATGCTATTAGCAACAAATACAGTATTTGTCTTAGTTCAATTAGGAAAAAGAAAAAAGAAACAATAGACCTCTAACTTTTATTCCTAGTTCTGCATTAGCCACCTCATTCCATCAGGCTTAAATGGCTTTGTCCACCTTACTATAGCCTACTGTCCTTGCATGAATTTGAATTAGGGTCACCAAATGTTTTAAATTATTCCATATATCATAATAATGTCTCGGGAAAGCCATTCTGATATACCGGATGAGGCTCTTACGGAGCAGTTAATACACCAACACTGTGTGCTGAAAATTCCAGACTTGTAAAGTTAATAGAAAACGTTTCCTCTCTAAATATAATACACTATCCTCCAATTAGGAGCAAGATTCACAATACCATTTCATTCGGCTTCTTTTAAGGTCAGTGTTTCCTTTTATAGCACTGCAGGCTACTGCTAGATCAGCAGGTCAGTGGTTCAAATCTCACCGGCTCAGGGTTGACTCAGCCTTCCATCCTTCCGAGGTGGGTAAA
Source organism: Thamnophis elegans (assembly GCF_009769535.1). Classification (NCBI taxonomy): domain Eukaryota; kingdom Metazoa; phylum Chordata; class Lepidosauria; order Squamata; family Natricidae; genus Thamnophis; species Thamnophis elegans. Next base: position 58,820,662 of record NC_045551.1, on the reverse strand, counting down.
ATGAGGACCCAGATTGTTGGGGGCAATATGCTGACTCTCTGTAAACCGCTTAGAGAGGCCTGAAAGGACTATGAAGCGGTATATAAGTCTACTGCTATTGCTATTGCTATTGCTATTGCTATTATATATCTATTTTTATGGAAAGCTGGGATACTGTGACTTTTAAAAAATTCAAATCGGGCAACTATTCTAAAAGAATAGTTTAAGCCTTAATTCTCAACCAGTGGCTTCACTGAGGACCCAAATTTATATAGTCCTGTTAGATTCTAGTTAAAGGTAAAGGTTCTCCTCTCACATATGTGCTAGTCATTCCTGACTCTACGGGGTGGTGCTCTTAAGGTCTGCCAGTTGACCTTAAGAGCCGAGGTGGCACAGTGGTTAGGGTGCAGTACTGCAGGCCACTTCAGCTGACTGTTATCTGCAGTTCAGCAGTTCTAATCTCACCGGCTCAAAGTTGACTCAGCCTTCCATCCTTCTGGGTGAAATGAGGACCCAGACTGTGGGGGCGATATGTTGACTCTGTAAACTGCTTAGAGAGGGCTGAAAGCCCTATGAAGTGGTATATAAGTCTAACTGCTATTGCTATTGCTATTGCTCATCTCCATTTCAAAGCTGAAGAGCCAGCGCTGTCCGAAGACGTCACCGTAGTCATGTGGCTGGCATGACTAAAGAACAAAGGTGCCTAGAATGCTGTTACCTTCCCACCAAAGGTGGTTCCTATTTTTCTACTTGCATTTTTTACGTACTTTCGAACTACTATGTTGGCAGAAGCTCAGACAAGCAACAGGAGCTCACCCCATTACACGGCACAAGGGATTTGAACTGCTGAACTGCCGACCTTCCTGATCAACAAGCTCAGCGCCTTAGCCACTGAGCCACCACCTCCCTTAGATTCCAGTTAGGAACAGTTAAATGAAACCCTTATTGGGAGCCAACTATTTTCTCCAAATAATGTGGCAAGTTGACAATTTCTCTAAATCTCTTTGAACTACAGTGAGAAAAGGAAATGATCTTTAATTGCCGTTCCCTTTAGACCAGGGCTGTCAAACTCCCAGCCCGTAGACTGGATGCATAATGTGCTTGCCACGCCCTCGCCTGGTTTAGCAATGGGGGGGGAAAGTTCTGATACATCATGTGATGCTGCCATGATGACAGGAGTTTGACAATCTTGCTTTAGGCTGTTTAGTTCCAAGCAATTTCCTGGGGAAAAGAGAGAAAGCAAAAAAATTAAGCAAATGGTTTTACCATTTTGTAAACCATTTCTCAGAAGTCAGACAGATAGACAGATAGACAGATAGACAGATAGACAGACAGACAGATGGACAGACAGACATCATAAGGTGACTTGAGGGATTGTCTCACCCCATTAGGCTTGGCCTATCCAACTCATGACATCAGAGGAGGTGTGCTGTGGATCCCATCAGCCTGATTATTGCAGCTGGTGAGGTCCCAGACGAGGTCCTTCTCTGTTGTTGCTTCTGCGCTCTGGAACATCTTGCCTCCTAATGTGAGATTGTCCTCCATCCTTCTACCCTTTTGTAAAGGCCTAAAGATCTGGTTCTGCCAGTTGACCTCAGGCGATGGAGATGGTGAGTAACAACAGTTCCCACCTTCTCCCTTTCTGCCCCATCTTCCATACATACCTGTTCTGACTCCCTCTGTATGGTGAGTCACGCCGACACAAGCTTACTGTTAGCCATGCTTTATTCACAGTAATTACTCACAGACAAGACTTTGGCAGCAGCCCAGACTCCCACAGACAAGAGATACACACAAGAGCTTCTCCAGCTTAGTATAATGGTTGTGTCCTGCAAAAGGACTCCTCCCAAAGTCTCTTCTTATATACTCTCTTGGGAGGAGCCAAATCACAACCACCTGGGCCTGATTATCTCCTCTGAGTCTGTCTCCGTAATTGCTGCCTTTGCTTCTCCGCCCTTCTCTGCCTGGCATCAGGAACAAACACCCTTTGACGTCCACCACTGCTCCATGCCTCAGGTGCCTCCTGGTGGCCAACCAGCCTCTCTGGTCCCTGCTCAGAGTCTGAACCCTGCCCAGGATCCTCCACATCTTCCAGAGCCGACTCATAGGGTCCCTCACTATCGGAGTTCATCGGCAGCTCCAACAGCTCCTGATGGGCCACAACACATACCATTATTTTTTAATGATTATATTGTAATGGTTGGCTTTAATTTGTTTATGTGTTAATATACAAATGCAAATACAATTCTTAGGACTTAGTTGTGATTTGCTTAGCACCCGTGGCCAAAAAAAAAAAACCATCATGAAATTGAATGCAGCTCATTTAATGACTGTATGGCTTAGTGATGGAAATCAAAATAAGTTTGGTCCCATTGTCTACGGAGATTCTCAGTCATCCAGGTCCATCTGCATTTAAAAAGACAAAGTCTACTCTTTTGAAGACAGCAAAGTCCACATTTTGGACAGAGAGGACCACTGATTTGAAAGAAGGGTCAAAGAGGCCATCTATGTCAAATGTGAACAGCCCTCTCTCAACAGAGAAGGAGGGACATGACATCTTCTATCTCTAGTCTACAACAATCCTTTCAGCAGTTCCAAGAAGGCTCCACACTCATTTGCACTACTCAAGTGACTCTGAGAACACAGACATTCTTCCAAGTGGCCTCAATGACTCTCTAAAAGAATGCAAATAACCAGCTGTCCGCAATGAATATAAATCTTTCCATTGCCCACTATCCAGTCAGAGCTAAAGAAGCTATAGCAATAGCAATAGCAGTTAGACTTATATACCGCTTCATAGGGCTTTCAGCCCTCTCTAAGCGGTTTACAGAGTCAGCATATTGTCCCCAACAACAATCCAGGTCCTCATTTTACCCACCTCGGAAGGATGGAAGGCTGAGTCAACCCTGAGCCGGTGAGATTTGAACAGCCGAACTGCAGAACTGCAGTCAGCTGAAGTAGCCTGCAGTGCTGCATTTAACCACTGCGCCATCTCGGCTTCTTGGGTGAGAAGCGAAACGTCTTCAAAGAAATGCCAGGGAGTCCAGCTGTTTTTTGAAAAACTTCTGGTCCCAATTGTGGTAGTAAGTCAAAGGTCACCTATATAGTTCATCAAATTTCTAACAGTCAAACACGATTAAACCAATTTTACAGTCCAATAATAAAGACAATTTAATCTGAATAAGTTCTTTCTAGAGTTCATGTCTAAATAGGGATGCCTAGGATTGGACTGAAAGTGTGTAGAATAGGTACAGTTTTGATGTGTATTGTATAATTATCTATTTTTACTCAACTCTAATTCATCTATTCTGATTTGGGGGTGGGGGAATGAAGACAATGGGCTTTGTAAGGATGACAAATCCACATTAATTCTGAAATCTTAAATATAGCTTGACGGCTAATATGAAAACATCACCTACAAAGGCTACTGAAAGAGCATTTAATTAGTCACACTTGTTATTCAAACTCTTAGAGTTGGAATAGTCAGCTATTCCAATAGGATAATCATCACGAGGCATCCTATACAATTTAGTTCATGGCTACGTCACAGGTCTGAAGATCTGGAGTTGAAAGAGTGAGTTGGCTACGGGGAATCATGATGAATTCACAAAAAAGCCTGGCTTGAAAGTCACCAGGACAGCTGTGTTAGGAAAAGAGGCAGTGAAGGCAGTGTTTAGGGAAAAGGCATCTTTGAATTTCTCTTTTATTCATTTATTTAGAAATTTTATATTGCCGCCTATTCACACGTGACAACTCAAGGCGGCTTACAGGCATATCATATATAAAATCGTGGCACGACAAAACCGCGCTCGACTAAAGCGTGCCCGATTAAACCGCGTCGCTGACGTCATCAACAGGGCGACAACAGTCAGCGCGGAGAAAGAAGGGCGCTTTAAATAGCGCTTTGAAAGCAAGCCGATTCAAGTTAAGGTAAGGGTTAGGTTTAGGGTTAGGTTAAGGGTTAGGGTTAGGTTTAGGGTTAGGTTAAGGGTTAGGTTAAGGGTTAGGATTAGGTTTAGTGTTAGGTTAAGGGTTACGTTTAGGGTTAGGTTTAGGGTTAGGTTAAGGGTTAGGTTTAGGATTAGGTTTAGGGGGGGTTAGGTTTAGGTTTAGGGGTTAATTTTAGGTTTAGCGTTTACAGCGTGCTTTTTTCTCTGCACTGTTGTCGCGCTGTGATGACGTCAGCTACGCGGTTTCGTCGAGCGCCCTTTAGTCGAACGCAGTTTTGTGGTGGAACCATATAAAATATACAACTACTGTGTTTCCCTGAAAATAAGACAGGGTCTTATTTTCTTTTGACCCCTGAAATAATCACTTGGCCTTATTTTCGGGGAGGTCTTATTATTGTTGAAGTGCAGGAGGTGGCGAGCGTGGTCACCTCATGGCTGCTGCTGTATTGCAATATTTTTGGAAAGGGCTTATTTGTGGGGGAGGGCTTATTTTAACACATGCACTCAAAAGCCCAATTGGGCTTATTATCCTGGGAGATCTTATTTTCAGGGAAACGGGGTAATAGAAGAAAATAATCAAATGATGTAATATCCCCCCCAGCCCATAGACAACACACCATACGAGCCATTTAATGGGGTCCATCCAGTGGTGGGATTCAAATAATTTAACAACCGGTTCTCTGCCCTAATGACCAGATGGGTAGGTGAGGCTTGGTGGTCATGTGACTGGGTGGGCATGGCCAACTCAACATCACTCAGGTCGATGGGCGCTTCGTCTTAGCTGTTACATAAGGGTTAACCAGAGCGGCAGTTTCTGTAAGCAGGGCAATAAAGATTAGGCTGGAAACAACAGCAGAATGTTTCCTTCCTGCCTTCTTTACAGGATTAGCCCTGTAAAGTGGAAAAAACCAAAAGGAGATTTCTTCCAACAACCGGTTCTCTGAACTGCTTAAAAAGTTAACAACTGGTTCTCCTGAATAGGTGCGAACTGGCTGAATCCCACCACTGGGTCCATCCCATTTTGGGTTCCCCAGGCCTGCTGGCAGAAGCAGGTCTTCCATGCCTTCCGGAAGAGTGTTAGAGTCCTTGCCATTCTAATCTCTGTGGGGATGATGTTCCAGAGAGAGGGAGCCATCATGGAGAAGGCCCTTCTTATAGGTCCCATAAGGTGTACCGCCCTAGAGGATGGGACCCACAACATTCTTTGTCTCACCACTCTAGTGGGTCAGGTAGATGTGACCGGCAAGAGACAATCCCTCAGATATCCATGAAAGGCTTTAAAGGTGACAACCTGCACTCTTTATGATTAATAAGCAGTTAGCTTGCACTGCCTACAGATTTAGTCAAGTATTGTGTAGCCTTAGCATCTGTAAAACTGTTGAGATGAACAATTAAAAGGGAGGCAGGAACTCTCTGTGTCACCATTATTTATTATAGTAGACATAGCAAGGAGTGCCTGCCACAGTGGCTGAGTTTCCCATCACTTTGGAGTTCAAAAGCAGCAGCAACAAAAAAAGGAATCATTTTTTTGTAATGTACAAAACTGCTCCTTCTCCTTGTTATGGCCCACCAGTGGACCTGGTGGCAGACTTAGGCAGTGAGGAGGTTGGGGAGGAACATGGGACAGTTCTGAAATCTGGAGAAGACTCTGATGAGAGCTCTGCATCGGAACCAAAGATGGGGCCAGGGCATCCAACAGTTATCAGCTGCCTTTGGAGTTGGATATCAGTGGGGCAGAAGAACAGCTAAAGCCTGTTCCCGGTGTGCACATGCACAGAGCTGCCAGGAGAAGGGAACAGCTAAGGAAAAGGGCTGACTCGGGAGTATGGACACAGGTGGACAGTGAATGGCCCCTCCCATAGGGAATAAAGAGGAATGAAAGGGGAGTGGAGTTTGAAGGAGACAATTGGTTCAATTCATTAGGGTCAAGATCTTTTCCTGACTTCTTGCCAAGTAATTGCTGCTACAGCATGGTGTTTGGAAGATATCAGCCTGGGAACTCTCCAAGCCTGATAAAGGTCTGTAGTTGTGAAATCTCATGAAAGACTGTTTGCCGGGACTTTGCTGGAGAGGAAATCCCTTTAATCTAAATAAAAGTGGTTTTATCAGGATGAGGAGTCGGCTTCATGATCTTGGGAAGCCTAGTTCAGAACATTCCCAGGCAGATCAATGTTCTACTTTTTTCTGAATTTTCCTCCAGCCCTAGGAAATCATTTGCAATGACTTGGGGCGGATCCTGAAACTTTGCACCAACCAGAGGAAAACTTGATAGACTCTCGGTGTCCTAATAAATATGGGGAGGAGAGAGCTGTCAGTCGAAGAAGTTGTAGTTGTGCTTTTTTCTCCTTCCTCTGCCTACTCAGTACATGGCTTTCAAAAGTGTTGAAGCAAATCTCAATAGGCTTCTTCGTTCATTAAACTCCTTCTCCTCCCAGGGAGATTTCAACACGCAGCAACTGAGATGAATGGAAATTTGATAAAGCCTTCTTTTTTTGGAGGCCATGGAATTACATTGTTAATGTCAAGAACCTGGAACATAGCAGGCTTTCCAATCATTAGAGTTGAAATTAAGATCAAAATGTGATGGGATAATGTCTTTTTTCAGTTCCATTACCACTGTCAGCCTCTACCTTGCATTTTTGCTATCGGCTGCCATAGTAATGGGGAGAGTGGGAGCTCATGGTATTTCGGGGTGGAAGTGCAGGTGGAGATATCGTGAGAAGGGACGTTTGTTCTCATCATCTTCTCCACATTCTGATGGCTCGTGTTTGGGTTTGGTCAAGGCCAACTCTCTCTGCATACCAACTGAATGAGGCCACTCGAAGATGCGGCCCACATGACACCTTTGGGAACTGAAGATTGGGCATTGGGTTGGGGTAACTGGCAGGAGGGATTTGGGTAAACGTTTGATATGTACAAGCTTGCACTTTTTTGCTTCAGATCTTGCTTCACTCTCGCTGTTTTCATTCATTTCATTTCATTGGGGGAGGGGGGGGACCATGCCTGAAGGTATTTATGGAACTTATTCCCTGATCTCTATGTGATGCTTGTCAAGACTGAGAGATTCCAGCAACATTCTCAGAACATGGTGGTAAGTTCCCATTAAGAAGATCAAAGTATCTATTATGATTTGAAATGGAAGAAGTAGTAGTGAAAGAGACCATGATAATGTTGGCTACAAGCTATGGACACAGCATAGAATTAGCAAAATGGGAAAGCCTCTGAGAAATAAATTACAAGTTAACAATGGCAATAGCATGCAGGGAAAACGTATAGAAAATATTCTACAGATGGCACCTACCATCACCAAGAATAGCAAGAAAGTTTCCAGAATGTTCACCTGAGTGCTAGAAATGTAACTAGGCACACAGAACTTTTTATCATATGTGGTGGATGTGTACAACTGCAAAAAAATATATGGATAAAAATGAAAAAAACTGGCTGGAAGACATAATTACACAACCAATGGAATTAAAACCGGAACAACTCTTATTAGGAATAATCACAGGGAACTATGAGGGGGAAAAAATCAAATATCTAATACTACATGTAATAAACAGCAGCAAGAATCACATACACCCAAAACTGGAAAAACAAAAATACACCAACAGAAGAAAATGTGATTAAAAAAAAAGTATTAGAATACGCCGAAATGGACAGACTCACAAAGGAAATAAAAGGCAAAGAAGAATCCGAGTACTATTCAGTATGTAATTTATGGTACAAATGGCTAGAGGAAAGATGCAAGGAATAAGAAAGCAATAAAAGGAGAAAAAAAGATTAAGGGATCAGAAAATAAGCACAAAACCACAGAATTAGCAAGAGGGGAAAAAATGTAAGATGGAATGTATATAAAATAGTACGGAATAAGAAATATAAGAGAAATATATGTATATAGAAGAATACGTGAAAGATATGTAAAAATGGAGATAGATAGATATAGATATAGATATAGATTAGATATAGATATAGATATAGATATAGATATAGATATAGATATAGATAGAGATAGAGATAGAGATAGAGATAGAGATAGAGATAGAGATAGAGATAGAGATAGAGATATAGATATAGATGATATAGATATAGATATAGATATAGATATAGATATAGATATAGATATAGATATAGATATAGATATAGATATAGATATAGATATAGATATAGATATAGATATAGATATAGATATAGATATAGATATAGATATAGATATAGATATAGATATAGATATAGATATATAGATATAGATATATAGATATATAGATATATAGATATATAGATATATAAAGCGATATATGTATGGATAAAAGGAGTATAATGGATATTTAAAGATGTAGAAATGTTGCAAATATGATATGAATGTTTATTACAAAATAAAAAATGGGGGGGGGGGAGTAGAGGAAGATCAAAGTCCTGAATTCCACTTTCTCAAGCTCCAGAAGTGTGTCATTAGAATAGAATGAATGAGCTGGAAGGGACCTTGGAGGTCTTCTAGTCCAGCACCCTGCTCAAGCAGAAAAATCTAGACCAGTGATGGCAAACCTTTTAGACACCGAGTGCCCAAACTGCACATGCGTGTGCATACCCAGACTAAAAGTTGTGCACATGCAAACGGGCGTGCAAACACGTGTCTATGCACACATGCACAGCAGAGACTCGGAAGACCAGCCGGCTGATGGGTCATCCCAACACTGGCAGTGCGGCAAAAGGTAAGATCTTTTTCTTCTGTGAGCTTCTGTTTTGTCGTTTGCAAGGAAACAGAAGCTCAGGGAAGAAATGCCATGGAGATCTGACCTGGGGCAATGGTGAGTGTGCCAGCAGAGAAGGCTCTGTGTTCCACCTCTGGCACATGTGACATAGGTTTGCCATTATGGATCTAGACTATTTCAGATAAGTAATTAGTCTCTTCTTAAAAGCTTCCAGTGATGGACAACCCACGATTTCTGGAAGCAAGCTGTTCCCACTGGCTACTCATTAGTCTCCGAATCCGCTTCAAGGTGCTGGTCACTACCTATAAAGCCCTACATGGCATCGGACCTGGGTACCTGAGAGACCGCCTCCTGCCGATTACCTCCCTCAGATCTCACAGGTTAGGTCTCCTCCGGATTCCATCCGCCAGCCAATGTCGGCTGGCGACCCCCCGGGGGAGAGCCTTCTCTGTTGCAGCTCCAGCCCTCTGGAATGATCTCCCTGTCGAGATCCGGACCCTTACGACCCTCCCGGCTTTCCGCAAAGCCACCAAGTCCTGGCTGCTCCAGCAGGCCGGGGGGCCTGTGAAACATCCAGCCCCGCGGAAATTGTGAATGTTGCAGTTTTGTTTTTAAAGTGTTGTCTTTGTCTAGTTTTCCCCCTTCCCTTGTCTATTGTGAGCCGCCCGGAGTCCTTCGGGAGTGGGCGGCATACAAGACAAATAAATACAAATACAAATACAAATTAATTGTCCTCACTGTTAGAAAGTTTCTCCTTAATTCCAGGTTGCTTCTCTCTTTGATCAGTTTCCAACCATTGCTTCTTGTCCTAGGAAGTGAAAATACATAGTTAGAAAGGGTTTGTATTCCGAGACCCTGAACATGCGACAGAACAAAAGAAGAGCTGCTAGAAAGAAGAAAACAACACAATAATCAAGCACATTGATTTTGGAGACAATGGAAGTCAGCACTTCTGGCAGATTTACAAGCCCCAGGCATGTATAAATAAATGTGCATTGTACATTCCCTACCATATTTCTGTCCCTGCCTTTGAATATACATCACGGTTATGTATGGGATGGAAGTGGGGTGAGTATTTACGAGGGAAGCCAAGTTACACATTTCTACAGGGCTCCTAACAAAGCGAGTTCGGACACTGGGTAAAACTACTCAAGCTATACAATTTGAAACTGACCGGGAAGAAAGTGAAGAGCGGAAAAGAATTATATTGGAAGGATTAGAAATCAGTTGCTGTTGTTCTCTTCCTGTTTTGTTGCTACAACTGGCTTCTTCTAACCTCTCTCTGGCTCAACTCACTGATAGTTAGCTAGTTAGTTAGTTAGTTAGTTAGTTAGTTAGTTAGTTAGTTAGATAGATAGATAGATAGATAGATAGATAGATAGATAGATAGATAGATTAGAGATAGAGATAGAGATAGAGATAGAGATAGAGATAGAGATAGAGATAGAGATAGAGATAGAGATAGAGATAGAGATAGAGATAGAGATAGAGATAGAGAGATAGAGATACATATACATATACATATACATATATATATATATATATAGAGAGAGAGAGAGAGAAAGAGAGGGAGACGGAGGGAGGGAGGGGGAGAGAGATAGATAGATAGATAGATAGATAGATAGATAGATAGATAGATAGATAGATAGAGATAGAGATAGAGATAGAGATAGAGAGATAGAGATAGAGATACAGATACAGATTCATATACATATACATATACACACACACACACACACACACACACACACACACACACACACACACACACATATATATATATATATATATATATATATATATATATGGAGAGAGAGAGAGAGAGAGGGAGAGAGAGATAGATAGATAGATAGATAGATAGATAGATAGATAGATAGATAGATCTACTCTATCTATCTATCTATCTATCTATCTATCTATCTATCTATCTATCTATCTATCATAGGATATTATTTAAGTCTCCAATATGCTTTCCTACAAAGGAAGCTGACCTTGTAAAGTTGCTCTGGAATTTCCCATGGCTTGGGGATCGGGCGGTATAGCTATGCAGCTCTTCCCTCTAATCTGGCAGAGCAGGCTATGAATGATAAGGAGCAAAAAGCTGTGAAAAATAGGATGTGAAATAAAGAACTGTACTGCATTGTTGCCTCAATCACTGGGCAGCACAAAAGGCATGTCTGATTCTCTTAATCGAATTAGACATCATGACGGTGGCCAGCATAGAGAGACAGCTCAGCATCATAAAAAATGGGAGAATGGTCAGAGGATGCTTTCCCTTACAACTTTCCTTAAGCTTTCTGACCCTTTGGGCTTATTTCCACCTTGAATCCTGACAAGGGTAGAGAATTTAAGGTAGGTCAAGAAGGAGAGTGGGAGGAGGAGGAGGAGGAAGCAGACAGAGGAAGATTTAATCACTCCAAGTCCGCCTCTTGAAATCTGTTCAGTGCAGAAATTATTGGTTGCCTGGGAGATGTCTGTCTTCTCAGGTAGACCAGACAGGTAACACGAGCAGATGAGCTAATTCTATCTCGTTGTAAAGCTGTATTAACAGAATCTGGCAAGTCGGATAACACAAATCTCCTGCCATCTCTTTTCACAGTTGAGAAGTTACAGAGGGTCCCGTCTGGACCTCTTTCTCCACCCGTTATGCAGCTGCAGGCTATGTCCTCTCTTATCTGGTTACTCCCTAGGCAGCTTCTCTTACCAATACATGAGTGTGTTGTTCGTTTTCTTCTCTTTTTTCTTTTTGCTTTTACCTCTTTCTTGGTATATTAGAAAAGCAGAAACTTGTTTCCTGCAAAAGCCCACTCCCCCTTTCACTCTTCTTTTATTTCCTACAGGAGGTGCCATTCATTGTCCACCTGTGGCCTTACTCCCAATTTGACTCTGATTTCTTAGCTGTTCCTTTCTTCTGGCAGCTCTGTGCATGCGCACACTGGGAACAGGCTCCAGCTGTTCCTCTGCCTCACTGCTGTCTAGCTCTGAAGGCAACTGAGAACTGGCAGATGGCCTCGGCCCCATCTCTACCTCCGATGCAGAGCACTTGTTAGAGCTTTCCACAGTCTCCAGGACTGGCCCATGTTCCTCCCCAGCCTCCTTACTGTCCAGCTTTGCTGCCAGCTTTGCGGGCTGCTGGTGGCCCACAACACCTTACTCTACTGAGCAGTCAGCTTTTATTTAATTGTTCTGGGGGTAAGATGGACTTATTAGCTCTGTTTTGTCTTTTATTTGGTTTGTTTACCAATAATTTGTTGAGTCTTTAAACCAGGTTGCAACACTATAAAATTGAATCTTTCAAATCAAGAGGAAGGATCAGTTAAGATCCAATTAGCAAGCTACTTCTTCTAAGGGGGCTCCAAGCCAGAAAACCTTCTCCCACTCTCTAGTTTGGTCAGCTGGGGGCTTCTTCACCCTTTCATCAGGATTTCTCCCTTTGTTGTGGCCCACCAGTGGCCAGTGGAGCTGACAGCAGATTTGGACAGTGAGGAGATTGGGGAGGAACATGGGTCAGTCCTGGAGTCTGGGGAAGGCTCTGATGAGGGGTCTGTGTTGGAGGCAGAGATGGGGCCAGAGTGGTATGCCAGCTATCAGCTGCCTTCAGAGTCAAACATCAGTGAGGCAGACAAACAGCTGGAGCCTATTCCCAGTGTGCGCATGCCAGTGGTGGGATTCAAATAATTTAACAACCAGTTCTCTGCCCTAATGACCAACTGGGTAGGCAGGGGCTCGGTGATCATGTGATCATGTCAATGTCACTCAGGTTGATGGGCACTTCGCCTTAGTTGTTACAATGGTAATAAGGGTTAACTGGAGAGGCAGTTTCTGTAAGCAGGGCAATAAAGATTAGGCTAGAAACAACACCATAATATTTCCTTCCTGTCTTCCTTACAGGATTAGCCCTGTAAAATGGGAAAAAACAAAAGGAGATTTCTTCCAACAACCAGTTCTCCAAACTTCTTAGAAAGTTACCAACCGGTTCTCCCGAATAGGTGCGAACTGGCTGAATCCCACCACTGGTGCATGCGCAGAGTTGGCAGACGAAGGGAACAGCTAAAGAACAGGGGTCGACTTGGGAGTAAGGCCACAGGTGGATGATAAATGGCCCCTCCCAGAGGAAATAAAAGAGGAGCGAAAGGGGAGTGGAGTTTATAGCAGACAATTTCACTTAATTGGTTTGTGACTCTCTTCGACTCCTTGCCAAGTTTTGCAGATATCGGCCCTGCAGCTCTCCAAGCCAGATAAGGTCTGTGACTGTAAATCCTCCCTTGAAAGACTTTGCTGGATGTGAATGAATGTGAATTTACAGTAAATTAATAAAATGTTTTTTTTGTCGGGACAAGGAGTTGCTTCATGCTCTTGGGAACCCTAGGTCAGAACACCCTTTTGCAGATTTCTTGTAAAGGAGAAAGGGAGGCATTTGGATCTTCCTGCCTAAATCCCAGAAATATATCACAAAAACCTTGACCCAGCTTCAAAACACTAGGCTGGGCATGCAACTTTTCAGCTAGTGTTCGATTGACCCACCAGGTCAACAGCAGATTATATTTTATGGGTTTAAGTTTCTCCTATAATGGCTCTGCAAACTCTAGTTTGTGAAACGTATCGTAGGCTGTTGTTAACCACCTATTAAGGCATAATTTGGAGTTTAAAGGCTTGTGGAGTTTATTAAGGACCCCACTCTCTTCTCCCACTCCATCATTAGAGCTCTGGTTTATCCTTTTTCATAACAGCACTTTGGAGGTGGAAAGCTTTAAAAAAATCAATGCTCCATGGATTTCTCACAATAATGGTTCAGTCTCCAGCTAAGTTAAATGGCCCAAGAGTTTGATTTGTGAATTACAGATCTGGCCATCGTGGTATTGTAAGGCGGTCTACTGCCTGCACACACTCACCCCGGCTATGGCTGATGGGTTGTATCTTGAAGAAGATGTTGGGATGAAGAAGGTCACTCAAGATAAAAAGTCATGCAAAGAATCTTAAGTGGTGTTACAAGGAGCTCCTGGTGCTTCTTTTTCACAGCTGCTGTCTTTGTCTACTTCTTCCCTTGGCTTTTCTCCAAGAACAGTCCACCAACTGATTTCATCAATAATGAAGTCTCCTGTTACGCTCTCAATGTCACCTGGAAAGGAGAGTTTTTGAAGAGTGAATTGAGCAGCTGCTGTCTAGCGGAGAGGAAAACTAGCAACTTGGCAACGGTAGGTTTCTATAAAGTTTAATAGTTTGAAAAGAGTTTGATGGGAGCAGCCAAAGTAGAAGGGTCGACTTCGACACATTCATGGCTTGTGTTAAAGTGGGACACTGTTGTGTTGTTCGGGTGCAGGAATTCGCTTAGGTCTAGTTTAATGAAAAGAATGATTCCACCACAAATGTGCGAATGACAAAAGCGCGCCTGACTAAACCGCAGTGACAAAACCGCGCCGACAAAACCGCGTGACGAATGAGCGCTGAAGCACGCCGACAACAGCGCGCCAACAGAAGCGTGCTGTAACCCTAACCCTAAACCTAACCCTAAACCTAACCCTAAACCTAACCCTAAACCTAACCCTAAACCTAACCCTAACCCTAAACCTAACCCTAAACCTAACCCTAAACCTAACCCTAAACCTAACCCTAAACCTAACCCTAAACCTAACCCTAAACCTAACCCTAAACCTAACCCTAACCCTAAACCTAACCCTAAACCTAACCCTAAACCTAACCCTAAACCTAACCCTAAACCTAACCCTAAACCTAACCCTAAACCTAACCTTAACTTAAATAGTGCTTCTGTCGGCGCGCTGTTGTCGGCGCGCTTTTGATGTTTGCGCTTTTGTCGGGTCACGGAAAAGAAGGACTAGGGGGTGACCTGATTGCAGTGTCCAATAGCCACAAAAAAAGCGGGCCAATCTATTCTCCAAAGTACCTGAAGGCAGAGCAAGAAGCAATGCATGGAAGCTAATCAAAGGAGGAAGCAACCTAAAACTAGGAAGAAATATCCTGACAGTGGGAACAATGCTATAGTTTGCTTCCAGAAGTTGTGGGTGCTCCATCACTGGAAGTTTTCAAGAAGAGATGAGACAGCTATTTGTCTGAAATGGTATAGAATCTCCTGCCTATACATTGGACTAGAAGATCTCCAAGGTCCCTTCCAGCACTACTATTCTGTTATTCAAGGTTAAATGTTGTTGCTTCTTATGTGGAATGTCCAGCTGATGCCTAGCACCTAGCCATCTATTTTTGCAGTGATGGACAAAATGATGAATGAGATGAGGAGCGAAATTTATTCATTTCTTTCTAGTTTTGATCAACCCAGCAACTGCACTGAGCACACTATATATTTTCTAAATATTCATTTTTCTAGTTGTATTGCCCATCATCTCAAAAAATGCTTAAGAGCCATGGTGGCACAGTGGTTAGAATGCAGTATTGCAGGCTATTTCTGCTGACTCCTGACTGCCAGCAGTTCGGCAGTTTGAGTCTCATTGCTTCAAGGTTGACTCAGTCTTCCATCCTTCCAAAGTCGGTAAAATGTGGACCCAGCTTGTTGGGGGCAATTTGCTCACATTGTAAACCACTTAAAGAGGAGTGTAAAGCAATATAGAAGTTTTGTTGATATTAATCCTTATGAATAACTTATAATAACTTAATCCTTATAAATAACTTCTAATTCCCCAAATAAATATTGGAATCATATCATGACAGAAAGGGAAGAAGTTGGCTTCAGTTGCTTCAGTATTGAAGTATGAAAAAGGTGTGATATAACAATGGCTGAAATCCTGGTGAAATTCAACAGGTGCTAACAGGTTCTGGAGAACCAGTAGCGGACATTGGAGTAGTTCGGAGAACCGACAAATACCACCTCTGGCTGGGCCCAGAGTAGGGTGGGAATTGAGATTTTGCAGTAGCAATAGCAATAGCAGTTAGACTTATATACTGCTTCATAGGGCTTTCAGCCCTCTCTAAGCGGTTTACAGAGTCAGCATATCACCCCCACAGTCTGGGTCCTCATTTCACCCACCTCGGAAGGATGGAAGGCTGAGTCAACCTTGAGCCGGTGAGATTAGAACCGCTGAACTGCAGATAACAGTCAGCTGAAGTGGCCTGCAGTACTGCACCCTAACCACTGCGCCACCTCGGCTCTTCAGTATCCTTCTTCTGCCACGCCCACCAAGCCACACCCACAGAACCAGTAGTTTAAAAAAAATGAATTTCACCACTGCTGAAATCCAAGAAAAAGAAAAAAAAATGTGTTAAGGACTTTTCTCAAAACGTAAACATAGCACATTATTCTAGTTGTATATAATAGATAAAACTCAAAAAAATGAATGGGAATTAGATAGCTGCAAGTAAATCTTTTTAAATGCATCGGCATACTCTGGCTAAATTACTGATGCCAGAGCTCTTAAAATTCCTAGCACTTTTTGAACAAAACATCAACTTTTGACCCAGCTTGTTCTTATTGGTTACTGTCTGTGACATAAAGAGAAGGAAGTTTGACTGGATCAGTGGATGGCTGGATTAAGGCTGACATGTGAAGGCTGACCTTCCAAACCATCCCTTTCCTCCTGGGTCTTATCCTTGACTTGTTAATTGAACAAAGTTTGTTCCCCAAATCCACTTCTTGACCTTCCACTCAGAGTTGTGTATATCCATGTGCCCGTACCTGGATAAGAATCATTTAGAATCTTCTAAACTCTTGGCATTGTAATTATCCATCAAGTTCTTTAAACAGCTTAAAGCAATTGGCTAACCTTTGATCCTGGAGCTAAATGGCAAACTTCTATAAACACAATCCTATTGGCCCCGGGAGTTGTGGTGTGATGCAAAGGTCACATTAGAGTCTGCCATGCTTTTAAAAGGGATGGACATTTGATTCTTGTTCTGGTGTGATAAAAGAATGTGAAGGTTCTTGAACTCACCAGATATGATCTTCTCCAGCAGTAGCCTTATTTGGGTTTTGGAAGTTTGGATGGACATATGTTATTACATTTTGGGAAACACACATAACAACTGAGTTCAGAAATAGAAAGGTAGTAGCTGATATGAACGCACTCTTTAACATCTAATTCATTTGTCCCATGCAGACATCATAAAGGCTAATTATTAGCAATATACCAAATGCTGGTCAGTGACCATAACAAATATATTACTGCATAGGCAGTGGTCGGATTCAGCCAATTCGCACCACTTCAGGACAGGGATGGGTTTCAACATTTTTAGAACCTCTTCTGTAGGTGTGGCCTTCTTTGTGGGAGTGGCTTGCTGGCCATGTGACCGGGTTGGAGTGGCTTGCCAGCCATGTTACTGGATGGGCAATGCCAACTTGTAAAATGTGGTGAAATTCACTTAACAATGCTCTTGCTTAGCAACCAAAATGTTGGCTCAGAAACTCTGGCATTTGAAGCACGCAAGTCTTAAAGCTGTCAAGTTACAAGACCCTTGCACCCCTAACCCATTAGGTGAAAAAAACCCAGGGGTGTTCAAACTTGACAGCTTTAAGACTTGTGAACTTCAACTCCCAGAATTCCTCCTCTCACTCTTCATCTTCATCTTCTTGATGATGTGCAGACGGGCGGGGGGAGGGAGCTGGGACCGGCTCTAAACGGCACTGTAGATTTGTGGAACCTCTTCTATAGAACAGGCTAGAACTGGCAGGAACCCACCCCTGCTTCAGGAGAACCAGTTGTTAACTTTCTGAGCAGTTTGGTGAACTGGTTGTTGGAAGAAATCATTAGGACAGGGAACCAGTTGTTAAATTATTTGAATCCCACCACTGGGCATACAGTCTGTAGAGATTCTCAGTCATCCAGGTCATGGTTGTCCCAAAGGTGCTTTTTCAGGAGGCAACTAGACTTTCTTGTTTGTTTGTTTTTCCTTTTGAAGATGTTTTCCTTCTCATCCAAGAAGTTCCAACAACTCTGACAGGATAGTGGGGAATGGAAGGGTTTCTTTTCCTTGCAGATAGCTGATCATTTGCATCATTTTAGAAGGTTGTTGAGGCCACTTGGAGGTTTATCTGCGTCCTCAAGGTCACCTGAGTGGTGCTAATGGTTCCTGTAGTCTGCAATCTTCTTCAGCTTCTTGGATGAGGAGCAAAATGTCATCAAAGGAAAACAAGAAAGTCCAGTTGCCTTCTGAAAAAGCACCTTTGGGACAATCATGACTGAGAATCTCTGCAGACTTTTAGGTATGCAGTTTGGGATGAACACCTTTCGAATGATGTGGGAGTATGAACGGATTTCCCCCCCAAAATTGCAGACTACAGCACTATTCAGGAGACCTTGAGGAGACAGAAAACCTGCAGGTGACTGCAGGTTGATGACTCGCTAAAAGAATGCAAATGACCAGCTGCCTGCAAGGAATATAAATCCTTCCATTCCCCCACCGTCCAGTCAGAGTTGAAGAAGCTTCTTGGATGAGAAGCAAAAGGTCTTCAAAGAAAAACAAGGAAGTCCAGTTGCCTCCTGCAAAAGCATCTTTGGGACAACCATGACCTGGATGACTGAGAATCTCTACAGACTTTT